>NC_057814.1:264182171-264482171 GCF_018294505.1 Triticum aestivum | reverse complement strand
TTTTTCTATGAAAGACCTCGGTGAAGCTGCTTACATATTGGGCATGAAGATCTATAGAGATAGATTAAGACGCTTAATTGGACTTTCACAAAGCACATACCTTGATAAGATTTTGAAGAAGTTCAAAATGGATCAGTCAAAGAAAGGGTTCTTGCCTTTGTTACAAGGTGCGAAGTTGAGTAAAGACTCAAAACCCGACCACGGTAGAAAATAGAAAGAGAATGAAAAGTCATTCCTTATGCCTCTGTCATAGGTTCTATAAAGTATGCTATGCTGTGTACCAGACCTATTGTGTACCTCACCATGAGTTTGGCAAGAGGGTACAATAGTGATCCAGGAGTGGATCACTGAACAGCGGTCAAAATTATCCTTAATAGAATAAGGAAATGTTTCTTGGTTATGGAGGTGACAAAGAGTTCGTCGTAAAGAGTTACCTCGATGCAAACTTTGACACCAATCTGTATGACTCTGAGTCTCGATCTAGATACATATTGAAAGTGGGAGCGATTAGCTAGACTAGCTCTGTGTGGAGCATTGTAGACATAGAAAATTTGCAAAATACATACGGCTCTGAATGTGGCAGACCCACTGACTAAACTTCTCTCACAAGCAAAACATGATGAGTCTTTGGGTGTTAATCACATAGCGATGTGTACTAGATTATTGACTCTAGTAAAACCTTTGGGTATTAGTCACATGGAGATGTGAACTAATCACATAAAGATGTGAAGTATTGGTGTTAAATCATATGGAGATGTGAACAAGATTATTAACTCTAGTGCAAGTGGGAGACTGAAGGAAATATGACCTAGGGGCAATAATAAAGTTGTTATTTATATTTCCTTATATCATGATAAATGTTTATTATTCATGCTAGAATTGTATTAACCGGAAACATAGTACATGTGTGAATACATAGACAAAACAGAGTGTCCCTAGTATGCCTCTACTTGACTAGCTCGTTAATCAAAGATGGTTATGTTTCCTGACCATAGACATGTGTTGTCATTTGATGAACGGGATCACATTATTAGAGAATGATGTGATGGACAAGACCCATCCGTTAGCTTAGCATTATGATCATTGAGTTTTATTGCTATTGCTTTCTTCATGACTTATACATGTTCCTCTGACTATGAGATTATGCAACTCCCGAATACCGGAGGAACACATTGTGTGTTATCAAACATCACAACGTAACTGGGTGATTATAAATATGCTCTACAGGTGTCTCCAAAGGTGTTTTTTGGGTTGGCATAGATCGAGATTAGGATTTGTCACTCCGTGTATCGGAGATGTATCTCTGGGCCCTCTCGGTATTGCACATCACTATAAGCCTTGCAAGCAATGTGACTAATGAGTTAGTTGCTGGATGATGCATTACGGAACGATTAAAGAGAGTTGCCGGTAACGAGATTGAACTACGTATGGTGATACCGACGATCGAATCTCGGGCAAGTAACATACCAATGACAAAGGGAACAACGTATGTTGTTATGCGGTTTGACCGATAAAGAACTTTGTAGAATATGTAGGAGCCAATATGAGCATCCAGGTTCCGCTATTGGTTATTAACTGGAAAAGTGTCTCGGTCATGTCTACATAGTTCTCGAACCTGTAGGGTCCGCACGCTTAATGTTCGATGACGATTTGTACTATGAGTTATGTGATTTGATGTACCGAAGGTTGTTCGGAGTCCCGGATGAGATCACGGACATGACGAGGAGTCTCAAAATAAGATCGATATATTGGAAGGCTATATTCGGACATCAGAAAGGTTCCGAGTGATTCGGGTATTTTTCGGAGTACCGGAGAGTTACGGGAATTCGCCGGGGGAAGTAGTGGGCCTTAATGGGCCATACGGGAAAGGAGAGAAGGGCCTCAAGGGGTGGCCGCGCCCCCCCATGGCAAGTCCGAATTGGACTAGGGAGCACTACAAAAAATACACTTCCGTGATGATACGTGTTTGTCACAGTAGGTCGCGTTTTTTTTCATGCATGTACATCCATGACAAATTTATGACAGAATCAAGATAGTCATACCTGTGCTGTCGTAGAAGTGTTCCATGACATTACCAAAATTACCATCACGGAAGTGTCCACTTCCATGACGATAAATCGCGCATCATAGAAGTGCTTTAGTCAAGGGTGACCGACACATGGCATCCACCGTAACGGAACGCCGTTAAGCTATCGGGTCAGGTTTTGGATCCGATAACCCGTTAACAGCCGCGACCAATGGGGATTTTCCACGTGTAAAAGTATCATTGGCTGGAGCAAACACGTGTCGGCTCATCGTTGGGACAGATGTCATCCACTCATAGGACAGAAGGCGCCTATGATACGTCGAGACGTGGCACGGCCCATCAAGTTTAAATGGGCCCGCCCAACTAAAGGCCCACAAGATTTTGCGGACCATAATGGTCCGGCCCAGCTAAAGGCCCACGAGATTTTGCGGACCATAATGGGCTGGCCCAGCTAAAGGCCCACAAGATTTCGCGGGCCATAATGGGCCGGCCCAGGTAAAGGCCCACAAGATTTTTGTGTGCCATAATGGGCCGGCCCAGGTAAAGGCCCACAAAATTCTTGCGGATCATAATGGGCCGGCCTAGCTAAAGGCCCATGAGATTTCGCCGACACTAATGGGCTGGCCTAGCTGTAGGCCCACAAGATTTTGAGGACCCTAGTAGGCCGGCCCATTAACTGGCTGCCATGTTTTGGGCCAAATGCCGGCCCATATTTGATCCGGTCCATTAATGGCCTGCCATGTTCCGGGCCTAATAATGGCCCATATGAGATCCGGCCCATTAAAAGCCTCCCACGTTCTGGGCCAAATCACGACCCAGATCAGGTCCGGCCCTTTAAGAGGCTTTGTCCTCAATTATGGCCCATATCAGATTGGGCCCGTTAACTGGACGCTATGCTTTTGGGCCCACTTGCTAAAGGCCCATTTAGTAATTCGGCCTTATATTAGTTTCGGCCTGTTAAGGGCCCGTTTAACATTTTGGCCCTATATTAATTTTGTCCTGTTAAAAGCTCGTCATATAGTTGGGCCTAACTACGGCCCGGTTTGCATCCGGCCTGCTCGCAGCCGATATCTGATTGGGCCAAACAAGGACCGAGACAATTTTGGCCTGTTAAAAGCCCATGATTTGATTCGCACAATCATGGGCCGGGTCCATTTCGGGCTGCTGCCGGCCCGTGAGCTGTTCGGCACGTTTCAGGCCCAACCTACTTCTCAGCCTCCTAAAAGCCCATTGAGTTTTCTTGCGAAAAGAGGGCCGGGGGTTACTCGGCCTATTAAAGGCCCGAATCTACTAGTGGGCCAGTTTGACGAGGCCCATGATGCGGATCATACATCGTGATTGCATGACGGCCCGATTATGTATCGTAACTTTACGGTTTGGCCGGTTTACTGCGAAGACAGGATATATATACAGTAAAATAACTGCAGCATCGTGAATAAGAAAAAACCTAGACTATACAATAAAGAAATTACGGCATATTACATCCACTGGGCATCAAAGTTCGCCACTATGATAATAAAGGACAAGCAGACAGCAGATTATATACACTGGGCATCAAAGATCGCCACCAGTGCAAATAAACACGCCGACAAAATAATATACGAAACCGACAACACTTCAATCGAGTTCAAGAAAGGTTAGCCCTGCTGGCGAGCTGCAGCGCAACCACCTGAGCAAGATGATGAGACTGCGCTTGTTCAACACTTATATCTTCCTCACTCTGAAAGATAAACAAGCAGACAGATGACAGGTTTTGCACATAAAAGTATCAGTGCTGACAATTCTTCACATTTCTTACTGACGAATAAAGTGACACAGTTTAAAATTGCATTAACACAATATGGTATTGTTCAGGTCAAGACATGGCAGGAAATGACATTGTGAAGGAGTTGGCAGCTTCACGACACCACTGGATTACAGATCAAGAACTCATAAGTATCAATGGTTAGTGTGCTGTCAATTTATCCCATTTCAGATTGGCAAATAAAGAGACGGTTTAAATAATAGTAGAATGATATGACATTTTTCATAGTTAAGACATTGCAGAATATGACATTGTGTTGTAGTGGGTAGGTTCACCACACCACTGGATTACGGATGAAGAACAGAAGCATACATGAAGTGCAAAAGAAGATCACTTGCTCTGTATAGTTTAATTTACATGGTATGAAGAAGGAACTTGGTTGTACAACTGAAAACTTAAATTGAGAAGGACAAACTTTTGTTTATGAACTACATAATAAACTTTAAACATGCAATTTGATGCAAACACCAAAAATAAACAGCTGTTGCAGTCATGCCTAACCAAATATACACAACAAAGTTTGAAGGCTTGAGAAGGACAAACTTACATTACTGGTGAAGACAGGCTCTATAAAGCCCTTGTCCATGCTGATGGGGGGGGGCAATTCAAGAAGTTTACCATAGAATCTTCTTCATAAGCATTGCCTTTATTCTACATTTTGTTAAGAGTAAATATAGATGTGATAATATACGAAAAAATGGAGAATATTTAAGATAATATGAAGAGTGATGCTACATAACCAAGTAGCTATAAATGTATGTGCAGCAATACAGGCAAAAGGCACAGCCAAGAGCAATGCACAGCTAAACTTCTTCAGTACCAACCTTATGGTAAGAGTAAATATAGATCTGATGTGTAGAAAATGGAGGGCAAAGGAAAATAAGCTGCAGAGTGATGGTACATGAACAACTACCTGTCAATATAAGTACACTGTTAAAGGACAGCATGTACTTACAAGAACAATGCAGAGCTAAAAAAATCATTGGCATTGGATATATTCTACACTAATGTAACCATTCATACAGATCAGATAATTTGGAGCGAACAATTGATAAGCAAGCTACCATGCATACTGCTGTCACATAATGAACAAGGTATGTATGCAAGTACAGTGATACAGGACAACGGGTACTAACAAGAGCAAAGCAGCGGGCAGCATATTTGTGATATCCTGTCGTTATTTTCAAACCGGAATTCTTCTTTGAGCAGATTTCCTGCAAAAAAGATCCGTAAGGCACATGCGGAAAAGTAGAAGTTCAAATTGTCATTTGATTTCATAGACAATACCTCATCCTGGGAATGAGACCAGTGCATAACAAGTTTTTCCATTCAATGTCTTCTAAATTTAGCACAGGAGACTTCACCGGAAATTCGTTTATAGACTTGTCATCAAAGTGTGATTTCCTCAGGTAACACCGATACTGCTGCAATGCTTCCTTGAAAAGCACAAGCAAGCTTTGCTCGTCATGACTATCCAGATTGACCCTCGCCTAGTTACAGCAATGTAATGTAAATCATTAATGTGTTCGATCAGCAGAAAACAGGAAAATAATAACCATGAATAATAGCACTTACACGTAAGTTGGACAGGAAGATGTGAAAATGGTGTTTGTCTTCGCTATAATCTTCCCATGATGGGAATATATGCACGTAGTCCCTAACAACATTGAAAGCATTGTCTTTTAAACTGGGAATAAATGGAATGGGGTTCCAATCTGCAGGAATTGGCTGTCTCTGCAGTTGGGATAGGTCTTCGGCCGGTGGGCTTGCTGTACTTTTTGCTGGAGTGGGATTTTTCTGTGGTACAGCTGGTGCTATGACAAATGAAATCGGTATACCTTTTGCTGGAGTGCAGGTCCTGTGTGGTGGGGCTAGTGGTGTGGCAAGTGAAGTATGGGTACAGTCTGCTGGAGTCGGTCCTACGTTTAGTGTCACTGGTTGTACAACTAATATAAGTGGGGCGCTGTCTGATTTCTCTGGCACCACCACGTTTTTCAAGGACTTTGCTGGTGCTCCTTCAGGTTCGGCAATCACCCTCTTCCTTTTTGATGTCTGATGCACAAGAACAACATTTGAGTGGAAAAACATGGTATGATGACAGATGGAATATGTATTGATAATGGATGGGCATGGCATCTCGAGTTATATGATGAGTAAACTAAGCAGATGGCGATGCAACAAAGTAGAAGAAATGCAAGACAACATATGCAAGATACACGCAATCAATAAAACCTTGCCAAATTAGAACAGGCACCTTGATGGGTGAACAGGACAGGCCATCTGCCTTTGACTCCTCGAGGTTAGAATAGTCATTAGGATGATATTCTGAACAAGAATCAACAGGTGGGGAGCGTATGCGTTTCATTGCTTCCAGAATGGCACTCAATGCCTTGGTGCTAATTTTGTAAGTCATTGCAGTGTTCCACAATATTCTTCTGATGCGCGGATTCTGATATTCACTGTAATTGCGTATAATATCTGAGAACCATGAAAACATAAATAGTTGTGAGATTATCTTTGTAATGCAGATGATATTCTAATATAGGGGCGCCCCTGTAAACATTTGTGTGCTATCACTGGATTCTGATGAGAGAGCTCATGTGTGCTGTAATATGGTGCGTGCATTTATATAATCTGGCACAAGTACACACAAAAATAGGCTCCAGAAGTAAGGATAGCTGGCATATGATAGGTTCATAATATACTATATAGAGAGTTTATTGCCAAACCATGATAACAAGAGCACACAACAACTAGGCAGATCATAGTGTACATAACAGGGGTACACCATAACCACGATATATAAATCGGGAAAGTGGAACTGGCTTGAAAATATGGTGTTGTATTGCCACTAGTAATTGAAAGCCTATCGATCATGTACAGGCCAGCTCTATCAGCTGTTGACTGCAGATGTCCCTGCGCCCCTTCCTGACAAGGAACATACTGTACGTACTAAATACAGAATAAACAAAGAGGAACATGTTAAAGAACAGAAGAGGAAGCATATTCTTGAGGTTCCGCTTCATTGCATACAATGTTGGTTGCCCACTCATGATGAATCATAGCGCCCAAAGAAATGCAATTCAATGCTGTCTCTCTATATGTGGCAATTTTGAACAAGAGTCATTAGGATCATATTCTGAACAAGAATCAACAGGTGGGGAGCGTATGAGTTTCATTGCATCCAGAATGGCACTCAATGCCTTGGTGCCAATTTTGTAAGTCATTGCAGTGTTTAGCTTCAAGAGTGGACTGCTGCTAGTGCGACAGAAAGCAGCTACACAGATCATAGTGTAGATATAATGGGGAAAACCGTAGGCATCAGAGTAAAATCAGCAAAGTGGAACTTGCTGGAATATATGTGCTAGTATTGCCGGTACGGCTAGAAAGGCTTCGGATACCAGCTCTCTTCAAGTGAAGGTGCGGTACTGTTAATAACAGTGTTACTCTCAAAGGCGACACAGCTCCCCGCATTTCCTTGCTATTCTTATAGGATTCAAGTGGGCAGGTGACTACAAATCCTATTCCTATGTTTACAAGATCCTACAAATCAAAGATGCTCAAAGTGTCCATCACAACCGACCGTATAGACCTCTACACTGCAAAAGTCCCTGCTCATCTTCAGTACAAGGAACATACTGTACCACTATCATACTCCCTCCGTTCCCAAATATAAGTCTTGGTAGAGATTTCCACTATGGATCACATACAGATGTATCCAGATACATTTTAGAGTGTAGATTCACTCATTTTGCTCCATATGTAGTCCATGGTGGAATCTATACAAAGACTTGTATTTAGGAACGGAGAGAGTACATATTAAAGAAGAATGGAAGAGGAACATGGTAAAGAAGAGCAAGCAGATTTTGGATAATAAAATGTTGGTTGCGCAGTGCCCACACATGATGAACCAGAGCGCATTAAGAATGCAACTCCCAGCTGTCTCTCGACCATTTCAGGCGGTTGGATGAAGATCCTACGTCTCCTAACCCGTCTTCTTCCTCGTCTCTGATTCTTCCCATACAGAACACCGCACGCGCTGCCGGCCGGACCACCGGCCCCCGCCGCCTGTGTTCCTCCGCTACGCCCACCCCCACCCCGCCCCAACCCGCACCTGTGTTGAGTATTCTTCATTCGGCGAGGCCCCACAACCACCCGAGCCCCATCGTTCGCACCGGCGAACTCCGGCGAGCTCTGAAAAATCGACTGACCCAATTTTGAAATTTAGTCTACTGTGATTTAACTAGTGTGGAATATAAAAGGGGAAAACCATAATCATTGGGAGTATAGTGTTGAGCGTGCCATGGCGGATCTGAAGGTGCAAACCGGACAAAGGCAACTTCACAACCAAGACAAGAAATTAGAGTAAAGCAGTGGCGATCTATTTTCTTGTTGCGATAAATAAGTTGAGCAGATACGAAAGAGTACCGCCTCTGGTGCGGCGCCGTGTACGCATCTGCTGAGAATTTGACGGTGCTGCGGTAGCGATGGCTGTCGGCGGCGTGGAAGCAGATCTAGGAGGGTAGACGGTGGCGGCGGGGCGCGGTGGACGAGACGGTCGTAGGAGCGGCGCCGGCAAGGTGGACGACGGTGGGGATGAAGCGAGAGGACGGGATGCAAGGATCCCGGTCCGAAGACGTGGATGAGAGAGGTCGATCTCTTGTAATGGACGGCGGTGTCGGGGTATCAGCTCCGGCATGGTGGAGGGGGACGGCGGTGGATGGGGTGGCGGACGGCGGCAGACGGAGGAGGGTGGGGTGGAGAGGGTGTTTTGGCGCCCACGGAGTACGAATGGGGAAAAGGGAGGTAGAGAGGAAGGGGGGAACCATGTATTCAGGGCACGCTTGTCTCAAATGCGAGGAAATTTACAAACTTAGCCCCCGTTACAAATTTCTACGACATCACAGCAACATTAGTCGGTTGGGGATAGGACGGTAATCTCGCATACACCGAATATTTGCCGACGAGTGTTTGTTTTTGGCGCCCACCGTGTATGAATATGAATCGGGGAGGGAGTCGATTTCGGCCGAGGACACACTGTGTTTTGGCGCCCACCGTGTATGAATCCGGGTGAGAGGCGGTTACGTCACGTTTGGGTGAAATTACAAACCTACCCCTATCGAAACCTATAGAAATCCAGCAGATAGGCTTTGCGTGGCAGGGATAGGCAGTAGTGATTTCCATCTCGCAGATTTTGGTTTCGGGCGGTTACTCCGACTTTCCCCGCTTCGTTCAAATTTTGCAGAGTGCACGTTTACCGTGCCAACTCAATTCGAATCCCGTTTGTATTCTATTTTTTTCCGGGCGGGATCCATTTTCAATTGGAATTACATTCTATATACATCATTTTTTATATATACTTTCAAAAGCACAACACCATTTATACATAAATATGGTTTACAAATGGCATGATCTCGGATTCATAAGGTTGTATCCATCAATTTGGATTTTCAAATATTTGAAACCACTTTATGTTGAAATCCAATGTATGCATTCCTCGCTAACTGTCTCCAATTAATGTGTGTTTCATGCGGGTTTTTTTACTTCTCAAACATGTATAATGTGTTTCACACACGCAACATATAGTGTAATCCCGTTTAGACATTAATTGCATATAAACCATGCATTGTTTGTAATTGACGAATCTATGGATCACCAATATTGATAAACTATATAACATTACACGTGTGCCCAAATTCAAATGAATATGCATGTTTGATACACCAATTTGCGTTATGATATTATCGATGTCGTGATCTCCAGTTTAAATATTTGAATCCCCTTTAATCCAGATATTCGTCTCATATAGCTATCACTCAGGCTTATATAGGACTATCTCTCTGGACCTATACGCGTTCATCGTCTCTCTAGGCGGAGCATTTGTTCCTACCACCCTTCATCCAACCTTACCCGTATGATAAACAATCACCTTTATTTACTTGCATAACATGGACAAATTCCACTTTACTTTAGTAGTCAGCAAACTTATCATCTGTACCCTTATAAAAAAATGAGTTGGCGGTGATGGTGTGCCTGCCATCTTGTAATACAGACCGTATGATCTATATCTGAGGATAAAAAGCAAACTATGATAATTTTACAAAAGATACCCGCACCTCTCTCCACCTCATTATCTCCCGCAACCTCATTGCTCAGCAATTAAAAAAGGAATAAGTCTCTGGAACAATCTAGCATGCATGGTGGCCGCTGCGGCCTGCCGGCGCCGTCCATCCCCATGCCTCCGCCCATTCCGACCACCAGTCACCACCACGCTCCACTCCTCCTCGCCTTATCTCTCATCTTTCATTTTTTCGATGACATTCTCGAGATACCAGTTTTCCGATAAAATTCTCGAGATATCATTAGTTTTTACACATGGGATTACTCCTGCATGGGTCAATCACAACAGGTGTTCTGTAACAAAATGCATATTGATGTTCCGTGCAATGCACGAGAATCTTGCTTGTAATTATATAACGCAAATCACGAGCAGGAAGTGACATTTTTTTGACACAACCACGTTAACATGGCCACGTAAATCACTAGCTAAAGTAAATACCATTATACTTATATCCCGATGCAAAAGGTTGAGTACATGTCCGAAGAGTAGAGTCGCACACACGCACTCTGTCTCACAGAATCTCTCTCTCTCACACACACCAGTTACGTGACGCCCACTTAAGCAGACACGTATGTTACAATTTGTGCACCCGCGGGTACACGTGATGCTGCGCATTTATTTAAGCCGGAAGGCGAACCCAAACAGTAGCTGCATTCATTCCCCTCCCGCCGCCTCTTCTCTGGTCGCCGTCACCCGGTAGCCATGGGCCAGCCGAAGGTAACAACATACACCATACTCCCGCCGGAGCGGCGCTTTAATATGGAAATTTTAGTGGTCATGCATGCATCTTTTTGTGCTAGCACTCCTATATAAGGGTTGGCCGGTCGCTTCCCGCGGACGTGCGCGGACGGTGGAAGAGGAAGGAGAAGGGAAGCGGGCTGTGGAGTAACGTTTTTTACCACAATTTCTTAGGAAACTGAGTGCAATAATTGAGTAGTTTTGCAAACTACCAGTACTACACCTGAAACGGTTCAAAACCTATACTCCCTTGCCAGCGCGCGCTTCCCGCGTGAAACGGTCAGCGTCGCCCTGGAGCGTTAGTGCCGCATTAATGCCCGGCTAGAGCGGAGGCGACCTCTCACTGGCGTCGGCTTTGAAGTGGCGCGATGGCCGAGAGAGCGCCGCTTCCCGGTGCACGCGACTGCTCCGCGTCGAGACTAGCGATAGGCCCTGTTTGGATCCATGGGTTAGAGTTAGTTTGAGATAGTTGGGGCTCAAATAGCCCTAAAGTATCCAAGCATGAGGGTTTAAATTGGAGCAAGTTGCACCGAACCCACCAAAAAAACTGTCCCACCCAAGAGGTGCTAACTGGAGATAGTTCTCATTGGGACCACTGAAAAATCACTTTTCTCTCTCCATGAAGTGCATTTATTGTCAATCTAACCCTGTCACCCAAACACCTCTTTGGCTACAGTTAGTTCAGGGTTAGTCATGAGTTAGTCTAACCTCTAGCTAAGTTAGAGTATCAAACAGGAGCAGTATAGGACATGCAAGTTGCTCAAAGCATACAGGCAAATTCGTACGTGAAAGGATTTTTTTTGTTTTTGAAAACGGAACGTGAAAGGAATTTTTTTTAGAATGCTCTTGGCATGTTGCTAACATGTGATAGTTAACCGACCTCAATAGACGGCAGAAACGCCAGCCCGCCGCACTTTGATAGAGACGAGGAGGGAGAAGCGATACAGGCTGCTGGATTACTAGAGATAGGTGTCGCACGGAAGCCAAGAAATATGGTGATAGCATGGGTTAGCCATGCACTAGTATGATGTAACTACACTAGGCTGCCGTGTTTCGTACTCTTCTAGTCCACTGTGGAGATGATTGGTTAATTTTATATCGCTGAATAATATTAAATATTATGAGTGCAGATGCTCCACCACGAGGTTCTTTGCTCCTTCTCGGTCGTCCGGAATCTATGTTCTTCCACTCTATTTTTTTTACGTGAGCTTTGTTCATCCTTTTGCCAACACGTGAGACATCTAGCATCAAGGTGCACGTGTTATGCAAGGATCGTTCCATCTATATGAAGAACACGTGGGACTGGAACTACGAGACGGACATGTACCCAGGAGTGGACGTACGAACCTGAGTAATGTAGCGCAGTAAGTGAAGTAGAAAGGCACAAATGGTATGAACATGTGTGGCATATAGGGTGTGTTTGGTTGCGTTCTCGTCTCAGCATAGTTGTTCCCTCTTCATGCATGCTCAACTCAACACCCCTCTTCGTGCATGCTCTCTTCATGCATGCTTCTAGTGTATTTGTGCTAAACTAGTGTGGACTCATGCACCCTCCATACACTCTACCAAACACCCAAAAGTAGGTCGAGAAGGGAACTCTTGGGCGGCATTTGTCTCTTACTACGTACTACCACTAAATGTTGTCCGTGCAATGCACGGTGATGTTATGGAGTACGTGCCTAAGTACTCTACTACTACTATATTAGTTGGAGGCACATATTAACTTTTATATTTGTTTACGTGTATGCCCCGAGACCTTCCAACTAGACGTGTCTTTCTCTGCAGGTCGCACTTTGTATCGTTCATACCACTAAGTACTACTACGTGTGGTCTCCGACCTAGAAGTGGAAGAAGTGGAGACGCTCTACCACGCTGTTTTTTTACGCTGGGCTCTACCATGCTGTTCATGTCCCACTCCTTTCGCTGACGTGTGGGACATCCAGCACATGCCGTGTTTGGCACCCTTCGTCGTAAGAGTTGAAACGCTAGCATTCATCAGAAATAAAAAATAATTATAAATCGGCAGTGATACTATTTTTTTGCAAACCAATCAGCAGTGATACTATACCATGCGGTTTCCTTGCTCCTCGATATCGGAAAGAATACTTCCCTTCGCCAACATGTGGGACGTCGACCATCGTGGTCCACTTGCCATGCATGCAGAACTCCAAGGGAGAGTCACCCAGGTAGTCGCGCCGCAGTAACAATGACTAATGAGCCGTCAAATCACAGGCCCACTTCCCACTTTGAAGTTGCTTGGACGAAGGAACCATCATGACTTTGTTGAATTCCGCTTCTTGAAGAAAACTACTGTACCAGCAGTACTGCTAGCTACAGTAGTTACTCCAACAGAGGCCTCCTTTCGTTCATAGGATAGGAATATGAAAATCATAGGAAGTGAGATGACATGCATCTCAATTCCTATAGAGAAAGAGATGCCATTTGATGCTTAGGATAGGAATTTTTCCATTTAGTCTAGGCTAATGTACTGGTGATTTGCTCTAAAAACTACAGTAGTAACTAGTAGTATTGGTACATGCTCGTACTCAGACACAGACACACACACTAACTACTAGTACTACTACTTCTCACATGCTGGCCAGACGCCGTCGTTCTCCTTCCCGGCTTTGTCGGCGACACCCCATCGTGCTTGGATCTCCGCCGACCTCTCCGCAGCAGCGCGTGCGTCCTTTTCTTTCTTGCGGCGGCGGGCCTCTCTTTTCTTGAGTGCTTTCTGACTTTTCCGCTCCCTATGTGCGACTTTGGCCGCCTCTTGCTCTACCGCCCATTCGGCCTTGGCATCTTCAAATTCCTCCCACATAGTTGTGAGGTCGTGAGCGGCGATGAACTCGGCACGGTGGGATGCCATCGCTTCCCTACCATTTTGTGTGCGGTCGTGGGCGGCGAGGAACTCGGCGCGGCGGGATGCCATCGCTGCGTTACCGGTTAGTGTGCGGCGCGGTGGCATGAATGACGCTTGGTGAGAGCTCTCGGGTGGAGTGGCCGGACAACCGTATAGTGCATTGGTTTGTCAAGAGCTCAAGGACAGAAGACGAAGCAAATTTGGATTCCCCTTCAATCCTGGTCATTTATTACCGAGTAAAATGCATTGGCGGTCATCGAACTTGTCTTGATAGCTCACTTTGATCATTGTATACGAGATATGGTGATTATACGGTCAATGGCTCAGTGTATAGCTCCGTATTTGTCTAGTTGACCAGTCAAACAGTCCGCATGCGCCTCATCAGCTCGTGTTCTTTATCTATCTACGCAGGCCTACCTGTCAATGGAGAAAGAAATACTGTAAAAACCAAAATTATGCGTATGTGGGGAATCAAACCACGGACTCGTCGCTGCAACGCACCCTCGTCAGCCAAATGAAAATGAAATACTTCGCGTCAGACACTCACACTCACGCTGTCAAAGCATGCTAATGCATGCACGTCGCCCTCTAAATCAAAGTCCTGCTCATGGCGCAACGCAAACGGCGAGCCCATCACCTGCGCGCCCCGGCGGTGCCTGACATTACTGTTTAGACGTTTGATGGAGGCCTACGCGGACGCCGAGCATGTATTCACCTGGCTCAACACCAATGGTCATACTCGGACCGCCTTGCTCATGTATATCGTCCATCACAACGACAATCTATAAAACAGCCTAAGCTAGAGAGGGTACTATGGTAGTATGGTACGGAGTATGTACTATCGTGAGCGACCGATCTTAGTGCCACTGCACACCGAAACCCCTTCCATCGCTAGCGCGCGCTTCCCGCCTGAAACGGTCACCGTCTCTCTAGAATGTCAATGCCGCATTCACCGGACTTAACTACAGGTGCAATTGGTGTGTCACTGACATGCGGGCCAGATGCCCGTTGGGCCCACATGTCAGTAACCCAAACGCATCTGCAGTTAAGTCACCGAAGCAGCGTCCGCATTCACGCCCGACGAACCTACTCCGGCGCCAGTTGTCCATCCGTCTGCCGCGGCTCATTGCCATTCGCCCGCTATATTAACTTGAGCCCCAGCTCCCAGCCATAGCCAAAGACCCACACTTATTCTCCTCCGGTCCCTTCCTTCTGTCGGCACCACTTCAACCATGGCCTCATGGCGCTCCGAAGCTCTCTTGGACGTACTGTCGTAGGAGCAGATGACGGACATCGGCGGCTCCGCTCCGGGCGCGCTCCAAAGCTCTCTTCGACGTACTGTCGCAGGAGCAAACGAAGGAGATCGCCGGAACCCCCCGGCCGCCCTCCGCCGCCACGAACACGAAGCCGGCGCGCGTGCGCGGGCGCAGCCGGAAGCGAGGAAGAGTAGTACATGGTAGGTCGCCGCCGCTCTGGAGGAGGAGGTTATCGAGGCGGATGAGGAGGAGGCAAAGGCAATGGCCGGCTTTCTCGGGTTCATGGCCGGAATTGGTGGTCGGGCGCCGGCGATCGTTTAGATTAGGTTTACAGTAGGTTTTAGTACGGTTTGTGCGAAATATGTAATGAATTTCGTCCAGTTTGTAGGAAAAGTTTTCGAAATGTAATGAATTTCATCCGGTTAATTTGAAATTTGCTTTGTTTGCACGAATTTCGTCCGGTTATTTGGCAGGGAACAGTTATCCCTCGATCAAAATCAGATCCGCGGTGTTTCGCACTCCTCCCGCGTAAGAGTGTAAACTCCTGCTTACATAAAAATGGAGCAAGTGGACGGCACTGTAGCACGTCATATCACTCGAACTAGCCCGCCTAACGAGCGGGAAAGCACCGCCCTCGTCATTTTGTTCTGGATTTCTATCGATTGATCGCGCGAAAATGTTACGCTTCGCAAGTTCTAAAGGAAAAGGCGGCACACTTATGACTCGTACGCGTCGCAACGCCGACAGTCCGGCTCGCACGCCGCTCACCAGAGGGGACACGCGTTGTCTTGAAATTTCACTGACATGTGGGACCGTAATTGAATAAACCGTCGATAGCCGAAATCTAATCGCTCAGCGGGCGTCGGCTGTGTAGAGAGAAACGGGGAGGGAGAAGAGATCGCCCGCCCGCCGCGCACGGACTCCAAGAAACATATGGTGATAATGTGAGGTGGGTCATGCTGGAGTCCGGACCGCTTCCGGAGCCTGCTCTCACCGCCCTGGCCCCTCAAGACGCCAGCTGCCTGCCGCATGCATGCATAGCTAGTAGTACTCCTTATGTGGAGGAGAGAGAGGCATTGATAAAGTCAAGGAGTGGGCTCTGCAAGAGCCCGTCTCTACACGTGCTCCTAGGTATAAAAATAATAATTCTAAAAAGGCATAAAAAACAATTGTGTCTTAAAAAAAGAAAGGTAAAAAACATTTGAGAGGAAATAGATAGAGAGAAAGTGAGAAAAAGCTGTAACCTGGGCATTTCATGAGGAAGGAGGGAGTGGTGCACATGCCAAGTTCACTGGGCTGCCGTGTTTCACACTCCTCCGTCGTAACAGTGGAGACAATAGCTTTCATCAAAAATAAACAATGAATACTCGTTGCTCGTCCTCTATATCGGAAAGAATACTTTCATTCGCCGACATGTGGGACGTCGACCATCCTGGTCCACCTGCCATGCACAAAATTATCCTGGTCTACCCCGGTCGTATCGCAGGCCCAACCTTTCCCACTGTAAGTTGTTCGGACGAAGGAACCATCATGACTTCGTTGAATTCCGCTTCTTCAAGAAAACTTACTGTACCCGCAATGCTGCTACCACACGCGAAGACTGGACGGCACTGTACCACGTCATATCACTGAAACCCACTAGGCCAAACTAGCCCGCCTAGGTCATCTATTTTGGAACGGAGGGAGTACGTCTCTGCACTGCTATGATTTTGTGTTGCACGTTCTCTGTACTTTTGCTACGATCTTCCTACCCTATGAACCAAATGAGGCCTGAATGTATGTCGACTATTGTCTGATCGATCGCTAAGCCTACAATTTTAGGAGCTAGGGCTATTGGTCGATCAACGAGGGATAAGTATAAGCGTACCACGAGCTCATCAGCCCCAACATTTCTCTTCGGTGAGTGTTTTGCAAGTACTATAGCTCGCACAGTAGCTAGCCTACTAACACCAAGAATCATCAAACAAGCCCTGCTGATATGATAAACAGTTCAAACTTACATCTAAGCATGCCATATATTACATCAAAAGCTGGTGAGGATACATCTGTTTCCATAACTCGGAGAGGGTTCGCATGATTCACTATCAAACAAAATTAATGCATGAGTTTAATTAGGGTAGTTTTGTAAAGTACGAGATACATTCCTCCAATCGCAAAATGCCTTGGTTCATGAGATTTGAGATTTGAGCCCTATAAACCGGAAGGGAGGGAGTACTGCACACGGTGTAGTCTAGTCACTTGTTGAAATCTCTAGAAAGGCAAATACTCCTTTCCGGTTTACAGGGCTATACTACTCCCTCCGTCTAGGTGTGTAAGTCATCTTACGAAAACCAAATAGTCCCAAAACACTTAGGCGCGGTGCATTAACTTCTACCTTGTTTCTTGTTTCTTGACATATCAACCAATAAGAGATGAGAGGTGTGCATGCTTTTAATGACTTGCAATGGCTAGTTCATTGCATGCAATGCTATTAATTAGCAAATAAACATTGGTGACCCCAGGAGGAAACGGTGCTAAGCGCGTGGACCTATGCAGAATGAGTATCAACCAATGGATAATGGAGTTTAATTGTTAAACAATAGCAATTTTGTCTCATGCAAGAGCCTGGCTAGTACTCCAAGGAACCGCACCACGCGAGCGTTCGCAACTGCCACGTTCGGGTTGCGCTTGGCTCTTCGCCTCTTCGAGAAGACGAACAATGATGTTACTCCTACTTCTACAGTATCGAATCCACTGCTGCATGTCCGTCCACCTCGTGCGGGAGGGATAGCGTGTAGCGAAAGCTTCTACTTACTGCTCCTGCCTTTGCGTCTATGACAGGTGGGCCCAACAGGTGGTTGGCCCTCCTGTCATGCAGCCAAAGGCAGGTGCAGTTAAGGCACCGGAGCTCAGTCCGCGAGGGAGAGGGCGTTGTAGTAATCAAATTTCTCGGTCTTGTACGAGTTGACGCGACACATCAAAGCACTGCACTCGATATAAGTCTTTTTACACATTTAAAATGGGCTACTTCGTATGTAGGAGTAGACATATTCTGCTTCGTATGTAGTCACTTGTTGCAATCTCTAAAAAGACTTATATTTGGAAACGGAGGGAGTACAACGCATGCATGCATGCCGTGACTTTCCTTTTGATACTTGCATGTGTTGATTTGATGCACCTTGCCAAATTTTGACTATAAATTTAACTAACCAAATTTTCATGCATGTCACAAAAAATTACGGGGCTGTTTGGATTGTGACTATGTTTGTCTTATGTTGCCACATTATTTTTCCCACACTTGCCACACTTGCCTAACCTGAGTTGCTCAAATTGTTAGACACACTTTGGCTTGCCTAAGGGAATCTTGCCACAATTTTTGTGTCTATGACATGTGGGGTTCACTGCTAATAAAAAAATTCTTGTCTTAGGTGTGGCTTATAAAAAAGACTTATATTTAGGAACGGAGGGAGTAGAAAATATAAATAATAATGCATGTTGGGGCAACCCACGTTTCCGCTAATTTTAGCCGTGGGCTTGTTCACAATTTTTACGAGGGGTTGGTTGTTCATTTAATGGAGGGACTTGTAGTACCAGACTTGAACGATACAAAGTGCGACCTGGCACACCGTAACACCACTTGGAACAAGCGGGTAGCTATCTCAAAAAACAATCAACAACTAAAAAAACCGCGACCTGGCATGTAGTAGTACACAATTTTAAACGATTGTTTTGATGGAGTGAAAAAGGAAAACTACCCCACTACGTATATATAGGCCGGAGCCTCCGCGCTTGCTTGCTAGGGTTGCTCTATTCACACACTCTCATCCTCTCCAGATCTAAACAAGATAGGGGTAGTAACACTGTCTTTCTCCCTTCAAAAAACACTGGCTTTCTATCCTCACCGCTGGTTACAGATCCGGACGTATCCCCCTCCGCCGGTGAAGGGGAGGAGGGGCAGCGTTTAGGCCGTCGTCGACAGCGAGGGAGGAGACCCACTGCCGGCCGCACCGTTATCTCTGGCCGAGCGCCGGCGCGGGAGGTCCTCCGATCCCTTCGTCGTTGCCTGTGGGCGGATCCGGCCTCCCGCCGCCCACCTATCCACATCCCGACGACCTTCAGGTATATCTTCGTTCGAAACCGCCTTAGCTCTACTTCCCCAGCTCACTACGTCGCTGCATGTGCATCATTTTCTACCTCTCAGCCCCTCTCGATCGGATGGTCCAACGTCACATATTTTTTTCTTCTATTGTTAGAGGTAAAGCTACTTCATGGAGTCGAATCTTGTACTCCCTCCGTCCGAAAATACTTGTCATTGAAATGGATGTATCTAGATGTATTTTAGTTCTAGACACATCCATTTTGATGACAAGTAATTCCGGACGGAGGGAGTACTTGGTTCAAACAAGAAATAAAGTGGGGGTGGGGGAATTTAGTATGTACTCCCTCCGTTCAGAATTACTTGTCTCGGAAATGGATGTATCTAGAACTAAAATACATCTAGATACATCCATTTCTGCGACAAGTAATTCCGAACGGAGGGAGTACATCGGACTTGGTACAAACAGGAAGGAAAGGGAGTGAAAGTAGTACAGACTGGTCATCCAACCGGTCTCTTGGTCGAAAAGGGAAATATAGGGGTAACGCTGTACACAGTGGTATGACCAGGACTAGATTTGCTATCCACACATAGGAGTAGGTGGCTAGAGTGAACAAAAATGGGACCAACCCAGATATGTTTCTTGGATGTTTGTTTCTCGGGGCAACAAACTATGAATCACCACTTTATGCCCCTGTTTACGTACATGGTGCTGGACTGCTGGTGCACCCACTGTCCCATGCCCTTATACCAAATATTTAGGCTCCGTTCGGAATAAAGGGGCAGAAAACATAGGTCTTGATGAAAATAGAGGAATAGGAAAGGAATGTAGGTATAAAACTATGGAACAGCGAACCGGAGGAAACTCTCAAGAGAATGTGTTCGGATGGACTACGAAATGTACAGATTTGTTTTTTTAGAGTAGCATGCTTGGCAGTATGAGATGCTATTTGTTTATTCAGCTGCACAGTGACTACTCTTGTCCTCACCTCACGTACCACACATAGGTTGATTTTTTTATTCCGGCAACACAGCACAGCAACCTGTCTAACGCATGGCAGCGAGCGCCTGCCTCGGGCTTCCGCCCAAAAAATGAGCAGCGCGTGGATGTTTCTAATCCTATGGAATCAGTACTACCAGACCAGCTTTCCTATGAAACACTATTCACCTTTCCCGTGTTCCGAACGGTTGGAAGGGAAAGAATACCGTAGGAATTGTGTTCCTACGAAAATCCTGCACCAAACCTGTGAACCGAACGCAGCCTTAGCTGTTCTTAATCTAATGTCCCTGGTAAAAATGAAGCCATGCCACTGTTATAAGCCATGACAAGTTTAGCCAAATGTTTTTGCCTGTAATTGTTTGAGACTCTGACTGTTTCCTCTGTGCCTTTTTGTGCAAACAGGGATATCCAATTCACCTGGTTGCTGTTGTGACCTTTTGGTGCACTGCACAAAACTCTTCTTAAAAGAAGTGACTTTTGTGCTGTTTAACTGGAATGTCAGAATGGAACAGTTGGTTCATTTTGGTGGAACTGCACAAAGGGAGATCTGTGTTCCAATCCTCATCATCCATATTGGCGCCATAACCTTCCTTTAGGTAAGAATGATATTTAATGCATGTGTTCATCTCTATTTTCCGACTGCCATGAGAAAATAATGTTGTTTTTTACTAGTACACTTGTACTCCCTCACTGACAAAACCAATTCTGAATTAGAAGGCCAATCATGTACTTGGTTTCACCAACTGGTGAGGAGAAAGAGAAACAGAGCATGAAGAGGAAGAAGAAGAAGAATAAACAGTGCCAAGGCGATCTTGCTGAAGCCAGAGGCCTCAGTCGAGGCCATTCAAGGGCTCCGGCAATGACTACCTTACATGTGAGACGATCCTCCAGGGAGCCCTTCCACTTCTGCTGTCTCACTTAATTAATTAGGAGTACTTAAGTACCACTAATTTATTACTGCCTAATTTTCCTGTTGGAGTTAAACAAATCTTTAGTAGGACCCTATGCTGAATCATGTACGTGTGTATGTTTGTCTATGGAGGTGAATCATGTGGTGGAGCAGGGAGGGAATATTATTAGTGTCATGACATAATAGTGCTATTGTTTTGCATGTCAATTTATTGCCATTGGTTCAATGAGGCAATGTTTTGCGTATTGTCCATCATGAATTTGATGCTACTGTTTGAGTAATATGCTAATGTCTTCCTATCCTTTCTCACTAAGCTAATGAAGGTTTCACCTTGTTCCTACTTGTGCAAACAGGGATCATGTTGTGCCAATCATACATTTTAGTGGAACTACACAAGACAATACAATGAACTGTATCCCAGCCAGTGCTTTAACTCTGCTGGAAGTTCTTGATAATCTTTCGATATAATCTCAGCACTGGTAAACAAGAGTGATTTCAACCATACATTTGAAGTGCACAAAAATATATACTATTGTGTGATTCCAGTGAGTGCTTTATCATCTCTTATGGGACTACATGAATAAGCTTTTTTTCTCAGGTTGGTACGGGCCTAAGGCCTTCATCCATATTAGTTTGCTGTCATCTCTATTTGTATCGTGCTACTGTCATGAGAAACTCCTTTATCTTTGCACGTTAAAGTTTTGCAACCTATGATAAATGGCAATGCTTTGAGTGTTGAGTTGAGCTAATTGGCACTGATTAAATAAACTAATACCTCTCTTTAAGCAAGACTACTATGTTGCTAACTTTACCCATTAAGATAATGAGGGTGCTTCTATTTGTTAGTGTATGTTTCATCAACTAGTCCCACTATTACAGTAATCTCACTCTCTCAATATATGTGCCAACAGGGATGCTCGATTTTGGTGGAACTGCACAAAAACTTTGGGTGCTTCATTGCCTCGACAGCTTCCGTCCTTTCCTGTCAGTCGCTAATCTCTGCTTGCTTTCTTCCTTTGCTGTCAGTCGCTTGGCTTATCTCGGCTTCCAGTCAAAGGAAATAGTAATTGATATGCTACCTCACACAGGTTGGTACTGGTCTTTATCCTGATTATTGTGCCTGTCATATGTATTGGTAATTTGGTATTGTGCTACTGTTTGCCGATTTCATAAAGGAGTAATTTGGAGCCTGAACTCGCAGGCAAATCATTACATCGGGTGATTTCAGTAGAACTGCACAAAATGATCAGATGGACAGGTACTTATGCTGCTGCTATGTACTCCAAAGTTCACTCAGACAAGCATCGATGTTGACAAGAAGTGCCTATATTCATTCGAGTATCAACCGGCGTCAACCAATTGTCAAACTCCAAGTATTAGGAGAGTGAACGCCAAAAATATTGCTTGGTGCATAGCCCAGAAAAACGCAGTCCAGTCTTTGGTCCCAACTTGTGCCTTTTGGTTATCGGCACATATGGTAGCGAACTATATGGCATGGAGTCTAAAGATTCCAGACAAGTTGGTTGACGCGTATATTCATCTGGCACTTAATCAGTCTGCACGCCAAGGATGCTCCATTTCAGTTGAACTGCACAAAAAATTTGGGTGGTTCATTTTCTCAACCGCCTCCTTTCTCGTCTGCAATGTAGAATTTTGGCGAGATACAGGACCAAGATGAGCCAGTAAACTAGTTGGATGAAAGTAGTGGCCAAGTTGCTCAAACCTCCCTCGGCACGAGGCCACTATTTGAGGATAAACCTACAAGCAAAGTTCAGATTGTCTGTGCTGCCTCTTATGTACTCGAAAGTTTACTCGTACAAGAACTAATTTTAGCAAGAAGTACCTCCGATTGAACACCATTTACCAGTCTGTACCCTAGGTAATTAAAGTTCGTCCATGGATCATATTGGCTGTGATCTCAATCATTTGGATGCATAAACATACTGAACATGTGTATATCTGAATCTTTTTGTGAATTATGTATGAATATTGTCGTGTGATCTATCAATCATTTGGATGCATAGATATGCTGAGCTTGTGTATATATGAATCTTTTGAGTTGTTGATAGTGAATGTTGGCTATGAATATGAACGTGTCCTGTGAACCTGAGTTTGATATGAATGTTTACCTTTTCTGTTGTATTTGTGTGTGAACTTGTTAGTATGCCTACTGTGGGGTATAAAACGCAGGTCTCTTATAAAAGTAATGCTGTGTCCAATTTATGTTTTCCCTTCTAACCACATTATATATATTTATATTATTACTATTATCGTATATTTTATAGAGACTTATATATACATTATAAAAACATCCCACGTGTTATTAACTTATAAAAGTAAATGTTTAACGGAAGTTGGCAAGGAAAATCCTGGTTGTTTTTGACTCACAGGCAAGGAAAATCCTGGTGATTGCGTACAAAAGCTTGCGAAGATTTTAAGGACCAATTTAATAATAACGCGCTCATTTTTATTTTGAGCAATAACTCGCTAATTTCTTAATTATATATATATATATAATGTGCCTCTCCGGTTTATTCTTTGATATTAATTGCTCCTTCTAACATAACATTATATATATAATGAGCCCACCTAATACGTGTATTTCAAGGAAGTGCAAATGGGCTGGGTTTTCTTAGAAAATATAAATGGGCCTGATTGACGCGAAATTATTTGTTCACCCAGCCCAGCAAATGGACTGTACATTCTAGAAAACATGGGTTAAACATATGCCACATTTTTGCAGGCTGACATGTGGGCCAATAGGTCGAAGCCTACGCAGGGCGTTGTCAACTTGGTCAACAAATGATTGTGTCATCCACAGCCATTGGATTTATATCCAACGGCCGGCATGCACCTTCAATCTCTCGTCTTCTTCCTCCAGCATCGCCGGGACCGCCTGGTCCGGCCTCCACCGGCTAGGGGCTCTGCTTAGCACACATCGCTGCGAAGCGCTACCCCACCGCCGGCCAGGCTATCCCTCCACCCCTCGACACCTCATGTTATTCTCCACAGACTACAGCCCCACGCCGCAACAAAACCAGTTATAACCCTTCTCCTCCTCTCAATCTGTGACTCCACTGCCGCGTTTTCCCATCTCCGAGTCGTTCCTGTCCGGGGCCTCGCCGTCGTCCACCGCCTCACTGCGTTCGGTGCGGCGTGGTCAACAAACGAGAGTCATCGGAAGAGGACTATACGTGGAGAGCCTGACGGCTGGGACCCACGAGGTCCATGGTCGCACGCAAGGAAAGTTCCTCCTTATTAAGCTGAAAAAAATGTTTCCTCCACCTGACAGCTGAGACCCATCGGCTGTATCTTCGCACGGAAGGAAGTGCCTCCTTGTTTTGCGAAAAAATTATTCATCCCGTTGACAGCTGGGACCCGTCAGATTTGGTGACTGGCCTGTGGGCCTACTAAGCGGACGTGTACGCACGACTTTGTCAACTTAATCAATAAATGATTCTAGCAGCTGGACCGTTGGATGTTAATCCAACAGCCATGCTCCTTCTTCAACCTCTGTTCTTGCTCCTGTCTCCCGTGGGCGGCACCGCGGCTGTGCTGCCGCACACCCGAACCAGTGAAGTTTCCCACTCCTCTCCATCTGCGACTCCACTGCCCCGTCTTCCCCATCTCTGGGTCGTTCCAGTCTAGGTGCGCTCGGCACGATGTGGTCAACATGGTCAACAACCGAGAATCATCGGAAGATGACTGTACGTGAGAGGCTGACAGTGGGGACACACCACGCCCATGGACGCACGCATGCAGCGGAACGCGGCGAGGTCAACGTGGTCAAGGAACGACTTCCATCGGAAGTATACTATACGTGGAGTGTCTCAGCTGGGTCCACGGCCGCAGCAAGTAAGTGCCTCCTTATTACGCGAAAAATAATGATTCCTCCAACTGACCGCAGGGACCCACTGGACGGGCCACCGTATTTTGCGAAAAAAACGTTTGCCCCATGATTGCTGGGACCCACCTGACGGGCCACCGTATTTCGCGAAAAAAACGTTCCCCCGCTGTCAGCTCAGACCCACCGGAAGTGCCTCCTTATTACGCACAAAAAAATGAATACTCCCCCGGCTAGCTGGGACCCACCTTGGTGGGAGGCTGACTTGTGGGCCTACTAAGTTGAAGGGGACGAAGGGCTTTGTCAACTTAGTCAATATGAACGATTCTAGCTCCAGTGACCGTACGATGTCCATCCAACGGCCGTAGTGCTTCTTCAACCTCTGGTCTTCTTGCTCCAGCCGCCCAAAGCAGCGCCGGTCATGCCGCATGCTCCTGCCTCCCGTGGCCGGCTGTGCTACCGCGGAGGCCTCACCGCCCCCTACTATTCCCACCACTGGCCAGGCCCTGCAGCGACGGCAGCCTCACACCGCAGCCGAACCAGTGAACCCTCGTACTCCTCTCCGCGCGGGCTTCCACTGCCGCGTCTTCCCCGGCTCCGCTCGTCCCGTTCCTAAGCCTCGCCGTCGTCCACTACCGTGGTGCTCTCCGCGCGGCATGGTCAACGTGGTCAAGGACCGACTTCCATCGGAAGAGTACTATACGTGGAGAGGCTGACAGCTGGGTCCACGGCCACAGCCCAGTTTTTTTTGTGATTTGCCAAGTAAGTCGCTTTGTCAGGCCTGTTGGGCTGCAAATCTTTCAAGACGAGGAGAGCTTTCATTCGGCTGGCCGAGAAAATGGCCCATCAGTAATGAGAAATGGGCTGTACATTTTTAAAACACATCAAACCGGCAATTAGTTTCAAATATCTTTTTCTCATTTCGAGATTTTAAATTACATTAATTTTTATGCGTGGAGAATTTGTTCGATTTTATAGTGATATACATTTATTTTTAAAATCAGTTTGCATGTGAGTCAAAATTTCGGGATTAAAAACAGTTCGGACCGCACCGAAATATGCAAAATTTCGTATAATTTTTTAACCGTGGCCACAATATGGGCTGTAATGCTAACAAAAAGAATATGGGCTCCAAAAAAACCATAATAATTAGCAAATGGGCTGTAAATTATTAGAAATAATGGCAGATGGGTTGTATGCTGTTTTCCACATATTTGAGGCTTTCCTAAAAAAAAGGTTGACGCACAAGCAGTGACTATTGGATGGCCATCCAACGGCCGTCGTGCTTCTTCAATCTCTGCTCTTCCTGCTCCAGCCGCTCAAACAAGCGCCGACAGGACTGCTTGCTCCCTCCTCCCCGCGGCCGGCTCTGCTGCCGCGCAGGCCTCACCGCCCCACCGTACTCCCATCGCTGGCCTAGCCATCCCTCTACTCACCCACACCTGCTGTTATTCTCCGGCGACGGCAGACGAACCAGTAAACCCTCATACAGTCGTACTCCCCTCCGCGTGGGAAACAACTGCCGAGTCTTTCCTGCCTCCGTGTCGTTCCCTTCCTAGGCCTCGCCGTCGTCCACCGCCCTGGTGCTCTCGGCGAGGCCTAGTCAACGTGGTCAACGACCGACATGCATCTGAAGTGGACTGTACGTGGAGAGGCCGACAGCTGGGTCCACGACCGCACGCAAGGAAATGCCTCCTTATTACACGCAAAATAATGATTCCTCCACCTGACATCAGGGACCCACCGAAAGGGCCTCTGTATTTCGTGAAAAAAACGTTACCGCCACTGACAGCTCGGACCCACCAGCTATATCTTCGCACGCAAGGAAGTGCCTCCTTATTACGCACAAAAAAATGAATACTCCCCCTGCTAGCTGGGACCCACCATGGTGGGTGACTTGTGGGCCTACTAAGTTGACTGGGACGGGGGCCTTTGTCAACTTTAGTCAATATGCACGATTCTAGCTCCAGTGACCGTATGATGTCCATCCAACGGCCGTAGTGCTTCTTCAAACTCTGGTCTTCTTGCTCCAGCCGCCCAAAGCAGCGCCGGTCGTGCCGCATGCTCCTGCCTCCCGTGGCCGGCTGTGCTACCGCGGAGGCCTCACCGCCCCCTACTATTCCCACCGCTGGCCAGGCCCTGCGGCGACGGCAACCTCACACCGCAGCCGAACCAGTGAACCCTCGTACTCCTCTCCGCGCGGGCTTCCACTGCCGCGTCTTCCCCGGCTCCCCGTCGTCCCCTTCCTAGGCCTCACCGTCGTCTACCGCCCTGGTGCTCTCGGCGCGGCGTGGTCAACGTGGTCAAGGAACGACTTCCATCGGACGTGGACTGTACATGGAGAGGCTGACAGCTGGGTCCACGGCCGCAGCAAGGAAGTGCCTCCTTATTACGCGGAAAATAATGATTCCTCCACCTAACAGCTGGGACCCACCGGACGGGCCACTGTATTTCACGAAAAAACATTTCCCCCTGACTGCTGGGACCCACCAGCTACATCTTCGCACGCAAGGAAGTGCGTCCGGGCAAAAAAAACGATTCGCCCCCTGACTGCTGGGACCCACCAGCTACATCTTCGCAGGCAAGGAAGTGCCTGACAGTCGGGACCCACCTGGTCAAAGCGTATGTAGCATTGTCATTCTGGTCGCGAACGTGTACGTACATACTGGTCGATGTAGAGGCGCGCACGTATCGTAGTAGAGGCGCGCACGTAGCATGTACACGTACGTACAACGGCCAGTGTGCAAGAAAGAAAATACGGCCACGTACGTACATACGGGCAGGGTCTCGAACGCCTACTCACGCATACGTACGGCCAGGGCTCATGTACATGGCTGGGTCGGAATGGAGAAACAGCGTCGTCGTGTTCGAGGGGAGCCAACCGGCTGGGTCGGAATGGAATGCGTCGTCGTGTTCATCGGGAGGGCTTGGACGGAACAACCGATGGAAACGAGGCTTGGCGTACCGCAGAACGGAGGAAACGGCCTTGTCTTCGACCGGCCACGTTTGAAACGGGATCCTGTTCATCGGGAGGGGTCTGGCGTACCGCAAAACGGAGGAAACGGACCTCCTACGGTCGAAACGGGGGTCCTGTTGATCGGGAGGGGTGTGGCGTACCGCAAAACGGAGGAAACATACTTGTGTTGGAGCGCTACGGTTGAAACGGGGGTCCTGTTCATCGGGAGGGGTGTGGCGTACCACAAAACGGGACTCCACGAGACACTGTTCATCTCCACCATCGACCCCCTCTCGCCTCCACGGGCTACTGTTCATCCACCGTCGACCTCCTCCAGCCTCCACCTGCGACTGTTCATCCACGGGCTCCTGTTCATCCAGCCTCCACCACGCGCTACTCCACCGGCTACTGTTCAACCAGCCCTCTCCACGGGCTCCTGTTCAACCCTCCACGGGCTACTGTTCATCCAGCCCTCCACCGTCTACAGTTCATTCTGCCCTCCACTGGGTGGTCCTGTTCATACTGCCCTCCACGGGGTCCTGTTCATCCAGCCCCAACCGGCTCGATCGATCGGGGTCCTGTTCATCCAGAGGCAACACCATGGGGTCCTGTTCATCCACCCCCACCGAGAACTGTTCATCCAAACCCCCCAGCAACGCTCACTGTTCATCCAGAGGCAGCATCGATCGGCTTCAGTTAGCAGCAGTAGCGAAGGAATCGCTCGATCGGGTTCAGTTAACAGCCATCGATCGATCGCTCGGGTTCAGTAACGCGTAGCCTACAATGCAATCACTCGGGTTCAGTTAGAGCCCAACGCCTCGCTCGGGTTCAGTTAGAGCCAACGCCTCGCACACACGCGCGTACGTGTACGAGAGAAACGCGCATCGCTCGGCCCCCGACCTCCCACCGTAACCGGGAACTCCCCGAAATTTTCCTCGCCCTCGCTTCTACCACGGGTTTTTCCGTTATGGACGGCCCAAAGAATGTCATGCAGCTACGTCTCCGGCCCGCCCAGGACGAAAAGCCCATTTTTTTGTCATGATTTTTTGTCATAGAAGTAGGAGCCCACCACATCTATGATGATACCGGGTTTTGTCACAATTATCGTCATAGAACTGTCATATGTATGACAGAAAAAGATTTCGTTCGACCCAAAATGTCACGGATGTGTCTTTTTTTGTAGTGGAGGGGGCGGCGCCCCCCTCTCTTTCCTTCTCCCTCTCCTACTCCTTCCCTCTCTCCCCTCTTGGAAAAGGAAGGGGACTCCAACTAGGATTAGGAATCCTAGTTGGACTCCAACTAGGATTAGGATCCTAGTTGGACTCCCCCTATAGGCGCGCCCCTCCTAGGCCGGCCTCCTCTTCCTCCCTCCTTTATATACGTGGCCAGGGGCACCCCAATAGCACAACAGACAATCTCTTAGCCGTGTGCGGTGCCCCCCTCCATAGTTACACACCTCGGTCATATCGTCGTAGTGCTTAGGCGAAGCCCTGCGCCGGTAATTTCATTATCACCATCACCACGCCATCGTGCTGATGGAACTCTCCCTCAGCCTCAACTGGGTCAAGAGTTCGAGGGACGTCACCGAGCTGAACGTGTGCAGATCGCGGAGGTGCCGTGCGTTCGGTACTTGGATCGGTTGGATCGCGAAGACGTTCGACTACATCAACCGCGTTACTAAAACGCTTCCGCTTTCGGTCTACGAGGGTACATGGACACACTCTCCCCGCTCGTTGCTATGCTTCTCCTAGATAGATCTTGCGTGATCATAGGAATTTTTTTTGAAATACTATGTTCCCCAACAGTTTTTCATATAGAGAGTCTCCTATGTTGTGACTTTCATATACTAATGGGAAATTTTCATTATAGAACTTGGCTTGTATATTCTGATGATGGGATTCCTCAAATGCCCGAGGTCTTCATGAGCAAGCAAGTTGGACGAACACCCACTTAGTTTTCAATTTGAGCTTTCATACACTTATAGCTCTTAGTGCATCCGTTGCATGGCAATCCCTACTCCTCTCATTGACATCAATTGATGGGCATCTCCATAGCCCGTTGATTAGCCGCGTCGATTTGAGACTATCATTTTTGTCTTCCCCTTATTAATCTCTACCACTGCATTCTATTCCAGCCAAAGTGTTGTGTCCATGGCTTACACTCATGTATTGCGTGGGGGCTGAAATTGTTGAAGCGTATTAAAAAGTATGAACCAATTTCTTGGCTGACACCAGGGTTGTACATGATTTATATTTTGTGTTAAGAAGATGGAGCATTACAAGGCTATAGGATTTTGTAGGGATAGCGTTCTTCAGCATTTTAATTTGAAAGGCATGATTGTTTGTTGGATGCCCGGTATTGATGTCTTTATGTAAAATTATAGGCTATTGCTTTGAATCATTCAGATCTTAATATTCGTACCCTAAAAGATAGATTACATGGTAAACATGTTAGGTAGCATTCCACATCAAAATTTCTGTTTTTATCATTTACCTACTCCAGGACGAGCAGGAATTGAGCTTTGGGATGCTTGATATGTATCCAACGTATCTACAATTTTTTATTGTTCCATTCTATTATAGTATCAATCTTGGATGATTTATATAACTTTTTTGTGGTATTTTATACCAATTTTTGGGACTAACCCATTAACCCAGTACCTAGTGCCAGTTGCTGTTTTTTTGCTTGTTTTTGGTTTTCCAGGAAATCAGTACGAAACGGAGACCAAATGCTACGAAACTTTTTGATGATTTTTTTTGGACAAAAGAGACCCTAGGAGATTCGGGAGGAGACCAGACAAGAAGCAAGGAGATGGCAAGGCAACAGGGCACGCGTAGGGGGTTGATGCGCCTTGATGCCTTGTGGGCCCCTCGTGGCTCCGTCTGACATAATTCCACCTCTATAAATTCTCTAAAATCGGGAAACCAACAAAGAGCCACCCAAAACACTTTTTCCGCCAATGCAACCTTTTGTTCTTCCGCGATCCCATCTAGAGGCCTTTTCCGGTACAATGTCAGAGGGGGAATCATTGCTGCCCTGCGATGATGCGTGACTAGTTCACCACAGACCTACGATCCATAGCTAGTAGCTAGATGGCTTCTTCTCTCGCTTTGATCTTTAATACAATTGTCTCCTCGATGTTCTTGGAGTTCTATCTGATGTAATCTTCTTTTGCGGTGTGTCTGCTAGGATCAGATGAATTTGCGGGTTTATGATTTGATTATTCATAAATATTAATTGAATCTTTTCTCAACTTTATTATGCATGGTTGTTATAGCTTTGTATTTCTCTCCGATTTATCCGTTTGGTTTGGCCAACTAGATTGATTTATCTTGCAATGGGAGAGGTCCTTTGTGATGGGTTCAATCTTGCGGTGCTCTATATCCTAGTGACAAAAAGGTACAAGACACGTATTTGTATTATTGCCATTAAGGGTAAAACGACAGGGTTTATTCATATTCCTTGGGTTTACTTTGTCTACATCATGTCATCTTACTTAAGGTGTTACTTTGTTTTATACTTAATACCCTAGATGCACGCTAGATAGTGGTCGATGGTGTAGCGACCAGATCTCAAACAGTCTAGTCTCTGTGCATCAGTGTCATCCTTGGATCGGTAATGCTGACACGCACATTACTTGAAGGATTTATAACAGAGTAGCAATCACACACTTATTACATCGAATGTCTCAAAAGAGAACTTAATACAATAAATACGGCTTAAGGCCATCTAAAAACGATAACAGCGGAAGGCTTGGAAGATAAAGTGAGTCCATCAACTCCAACGGCATCACTGAGTATAAGACCACGACCTATGGCACCTTACTCGTCGTCTAAAAAGTCTGCAACATAATACGTTGCAGCCCGAAAACGGGTCAGCACATGGAATATGCTGGCAATGTAACACATAGAGAGTAATGAACAGAATAATGCTATCACTACATGCATGTTTGGCTGGTGGAAAGCTCTATGGTTACAGTTTTGCGAAAAGCCAATTTTCCCCTACCACAAAGGAATAAATTTTATGTAACTATCATGGTGGTTGTTAAACATTGAGAAGGTACCTCCTACTCAATCCCAATTAAGAACGTGATTAACCCAATCAAATTAAATTAAGTAACATGATGATGAGATTCACATGATAATCCAAGAACTAGATACTCAAGATGTCCATAACCGGGGACACGGCTAACCATGATTAGATTGTACACTCTGCAGAGGTTTGCGCACTTTTCCCCACAAGACTCGATCGCCTCCGCTTGATTTCTCGCACTACATGGTGTTTGAGAAACGGATGACCGAGACACAGTCTTTCAGAAACAATACTCTTTACTCCGGGTGGACAGTTACACCTACTTTCCCCTACATCTGCTAGCCCACCTCTTCAAGAGGTCATGTAACCTACTCAACTATGCTAGAGCCCATAATATCTTGTGGCTGCACACGGAAGTTTCTAGCATGAAAAATCTCATGATCCCTTTGAGTCTGGATGGCGGTCCATAGGATGATCACACGGGTACTCCGGGATATCCAAAAATACAGGCAACACTGGGTTCTCCAGGTGCCTCAATCCACCCAGATGTAAATTAAAGTAGCCACCTTAAGTTGAACCATTAATTAACAATCTCACATCTGTCATGGAAAACTCTCAAACCCAATCCACGTCTATGAGCATAGCATAGCAATATAAGCAAACTAGAAGTAACTCCCAATGGTTTGATATAAACAGGGCAATAGGTACTACCTCATCTACTTCCCAAAACCCACATTTTAATCAGATCCTAATCATGCAATAGTTTGAGGATTGATCTAATGCAATAAAACTGGGTGGTAAAGAGGTATGATCAAAGTGTTACTTGCCTTGCTGATGATCCGTGAAACCTAAAGACTCGTAGTAGCACGCTTCGCACTCCGGGTACTCTATCGCAAACAAACAATACATACATAAGCAATCAAGCAAGGTTGCACGGATAAAACTCAAAATAAGAGATCTAACTAGAAATTTCAACTTAAGAACTCCGGTTTGCAAAAAGAATCAAATCGAACGAAGCAACGAAACTCAAACGGCGAAAGAAACAAGCTTCGTTTACTAATCTGGACCTAAGTCAAATTTTACAGTAGAAAAAACTTGTTTGAGTTGGTTAATCAGAAAGAGGGTTTCGAGACGAAACTCTAGGCGCTTGAATCGCCTGATTCCGATAAACGAGCGAAAAGATATACTAAAACGAAAAACAGATCGGAAATCGCGATCGAAAATAATCGCGAAAAATCCGAGAAAAAGAAAAACTGACGAACAGGCTAACGAACGAACGTTCGCTGTCTGCGGTTAAACGACGAAAACCGTTCGTTAAAATGGATGTACGGACGAACATCCGCAAAACAAATAAACTGGAAAAAAATAAAGCCGATCTAATAAAAAAATAAACGGGGGTTTTCAAAAAAAACACGCACGGTTTTCCGGAGAAAACCGGCGGCGGCGCGGGTGGCTACCTCCGGCGGCGGCGAGGTCCGGCGAGGGGCGGCAGAGCTCCGGCGACGGCGGCTACGGGCGGCGGCGGCGGCGGCGGGGCGGCGGCTAGGGTTTCGCGGGGCGGGCGACGGCGGCTTGGGCTGGGCTGCGGGGCTCGGCCTCCTGGCTTATAAAGGCCGGCCGGGCCAGAGTCCTAGCCGGACACGGCCCGGTAGGTCGGTTCGTTTTTTTAAATCAGACGTGCAAAAAACAAAGAAAAGAAATACTAAACGGACTCCAAAAATCCCGAAATAAATTTTCCCCGTCCTCTAAAAAAAGCCGGACAAGATGAACATTTATTTGGGCCTAAGATGCAATTTTGAAAAATGCTTATTTTTCCTAATTCAAATAAAATCAAATATTTGTTTTTAATATTTTTCCTCCAATATTTCATTATTTTTGGAGAAGTCATATTATCCCCTCTCATATATTTGATATGAAATATTTTTGGAGATAAAATAATTAAAACAAATGATCCTATTTTCAAAATTTGAGAAAACCCAAATATGAAAATAATGAAATCCCCAACTCTCTCTGTGGGTCCTTGAGTTGCGTAGATTTCTAGGATCGCAAAACAAAATGCAATAAAATATGTTATGCATGATGATCTAATGTATAGCATTCCAAATTGAAAATTTGGGATGTTACAGATGGGTAGAGTAATAGTAGTAGATGCAGGTAGGAGTCGGTCTACTTGTCTCGGACATGATGCCTATATACATGATCATTGCCTTGAATTTCGTCATAACTATGTCTTTTTCTGTCAATAGCCCAATAGTAATTTGTTCACCCGCCGTATGCTATGTGCTCAAGAGAGAAGCCTCTAGTGAAAACTATGCCCCCCAGGTCTACTTTTATCATATATAAAAACATAAAAAACCCTTGCTGCAATTTTATTTCTTTTTTTGTTTGCAATTTATCTTATTACCTACCACTAAGAGATCTAATCCTTGCAAGTAACCGCCGAGGGGATTGACAACCCCCTTGTTCGCGTTGGGTGCAAGTCTTTGCTTTTGTGTGTGCAGGTGCTGTTCACGAGGCTTTGTGTGATTCTCCTACTGGCTTGATAACCTTGGTTCTTAACTCAGGGAAGTACTTATCTCTACTGTACTTCATCATCCTCTCCTCTTCGGGGCAATGCCAACGCAGCTCACAAGTAGAAGGGAGGTTGATTGGAGGGCGGGGGCGATGAGGCGGTATGCAGTACTGCTCGCAGGTGGTGGATGCCAACAGTTATGGCGGGAAGGTTGAGGGGAGGGTAGGGGCGGCGAGGAGGTATCCGGTAGGGCCCGCGGGTGGTGGAGGCCGACTTTTAGGGCAGGGAGGTTGGGGGCATACGTGAGGAAGAAGAGAGGAGGAGGTTGAAATTGAACAGTGACGATTTCTTTGGACCGCCGGATTGAGTTCTAATGGTTCGCGGGAAAAGTAACTGATGAATGAATCGTTTTTAGGTACCTAACGTATAGTTAGTCCCCAACAACTACCCGAGAGACATTATTTTTTTTAAATCGCACCCCTTACTACTCTAATTAAAAATACTAAACAAACTAATGGTCTAGATGGACCCTGAAGCTGCATTGACTAGAAAGAAGTAGTACACAGCAAGCAGGACCCTGAATGAAAAAAGAAAACACTAATTTCTCCCTGACTATTACAATGAAGACCCCAGAAAATTGAGGAAAGAAGCAATTGGGATCCCTGGCATCTTCACCCTGAAACTTTACACGTCTTCACTGGGGACGACATCATTTGGTGTGGCGAGCCCTCCATGGCACCACACCATGAACTCCAAGATGAAGCTGCAGTGCCTCCTATCTGGCTTTTGGCTAGGAGGAAGAAGAAATACCACCATTCGGTGAGAGGATTCAATAGCGACGACCGGCATCGATCGCAACAACGGGAGACATAAACCATCGATGTTGTCCGCCGGTGATGAGCTCGAACCCGAGTTGGATCTCCATCTTCCCTCGTTGCCTCCTTCAACACCATGGCAACCTTATAAGTAGTGGAAACTAAGGTCTTGCTCTAGATCAGTAGATTAAACGAGCTAATTCATGGATACATCGGCAACCCACTCCAGGCAAACAATTGTAATCCAGCGCAACCAGGACTGCAACCACCGCTAACCACCGGTCACTGCTCGAACCTGGTGTTAAGAAACGTAGTAGAAAACAAAATTTCTGCACCTACGATCACCCAAGATCAAATACTGGTTGAGATCACGATCGTTACCGTCACCGAGTTGTAGCGGAAGAAGAACGTGTCGGTGTAGATCGTACTTGGAGTCCCTCGAACCGTCAATGAATGATCCCTCATACCGCCCACAAATAGTCCCTCGAATAGAAGACCGAACACGACCACTCTACTTGGTTGCAACCATACAACCTTCATGTTCTGACAATGTTTCCCCGTCCAGAGCTAATTGTCGCTGGAGAATTAGAGGGAGGAGATTAGAACCGCACAGGGCTTCTAATTATGAGGACAAGAGGATTAGCCTATGTAGGATCAAAGGTATGTCTAGAGGGGGTGATTAGACTACTTGACCAAATAAAACCTAACCTTTTCCCAATTTTAGTTGTAGGCAGATTTTAGCAATTTTCACAAGTCAAGCAACACCCTCCACATGCAATTCTAAGAGTATAGCAGTGGAAACTAAGACATTGCACATGTAAGCAAATGAGGGGTTTGGAGATGGCAAACGCAATGGGGACACGAAGATTTTTGGCATGGTTCTGATAGGTGGTGCTACCATACATCCACGTTGATGGAGACTTCAACCCACGAAGGGTAATGGCTGCGCGAGTCCATGGAGGGCTCCACCCACGAAGGGTCGATGAAGAAGCAACCTTGTCTATCCCACAATGGCCATCGTCCATGGAGGACATGCCTCACTGGGGTAGATCTTCACGAAGTAGGCGATCTCCTTGCCCTTACAAACTTCTTGGTTCAACTCCACATCATATCGGAGGCTCCCAAGTGACACCTAACAAATCTAGAAGACACCACTCTCCAAAAGGTAATAGACGGTGTGATTATGATGAACTCCTTGCTCTTGTGCTTCAAATGATAGTCTCCCCAACACTGAACTCTCTCTCACACAGATTTGGCTATGGTGGAAGAAGGATTTGAGTGGAAAGGAAATTCGGGAAGGCTAGAAATCAAGATTCAAATGGTAGGAATGGAATATCTTGATCTCAACACATGAGTAGGTGGTTCTCTCTCAAAAAATGAGTAGTGGAAGTGTAGGCACGTTCTGATGTCTCTCTTTCTGAGTAAGAGGGGGTGGAGGGGTATAAATAGCCTCCACACAAAATCCAACCATTACACACTTTTGGCTCAACTCGGTGGCGCCGATGAGAAATCTCGGTGGCACCGACCTATGTAAAAGATATGGATGTTGAATCTCGGTGGGACCAACTGGAAACATCTCGGGGGATCAATGTGTAATGGCAAAGGCAAGCCTTGTTTCAGTGGCACCGATTGCATCAACTCGGTAGAACCGAAATGAACCAATAAGGCAACAGAAAGGTTGGCAAGCCGTCTCAATAGCACTTATTGCAAAACTCGGTAAGACCGAAATAATTGCAACTGGCTACAGAAGGTTTGGCAAGCCATTTTGGTGGGAACTCGGTAAGACCAAAATATCCGCAACAAGTTACATAGAGTTGGCAAGTCATCCCGGTTGGGCCGAGAACCATATCGGTGGATCCGATTTGCTAGGGTTTGGCTGTGGAAGTGTCCAGTGAACTCGGTGGGTCCGGATAGGTATGTTTCGGTGGGGCCGAGTTGGAATGTAGGGTTTTGGACAGATTTGGATAGAGAAAGTGGCTGAGGGTTTTGGAGCAATATCACTAAGCACTTGAGCAAACATATCATTATCAAAACCTCAACCCCTTTTAATAGTATTGGCTTTCCTATGGACTCAATGTGATATTGGATCGCTTAACCAAAAATTTAGAGTATTGAGCTTTTGCCAATCCATGTCCTTAGCATTTTGAGGGGTCCACAATCACTAGTACCGGCCATGCCAATCATTGAACTTCCAGAAATCTTTAACTTGAATGGATATTAGTTCAATGAGATATATGTTGTTATGAATTACCAAAACCACCCGGTGTTAGTTGCACTTTCAGTCTCCCCCTTTTTGATAATTGATGACAACATGTAGATCAAAGCTTCGACAAATGATTAAATGAATGAACATCGTCACTTTGAGAAGTATGTGATAAGCCAGAGCTCCCCCTAAATTTGTGCATTATTAAAAATTTGTGTTTGAATACAAATGCACAATCGATTAGGATCATGGGTCACTCTTCCATGTCACATACAACTTGGTGGAGCACACACAATGATATGATTGAAATAGTAAGCACACATCACCAAAACACAATGAATGATCATACAAGGATAAAGATAATGATAGGCATTAAGGATAACATGAAGCATAGTATGATCAAACACAAACAACCAACATAATATCTCAGAAACATAACTAACAAAGTAGCACGAACCAAGTAGTAGAAATAACTCGAGAAAGCAAACGAGCAAAAGCAAGACTCTCTCTCTCTCTCTCAGCCTAATGAGTTGTACAAATCCCCCTTTGGCAACAAGTACCAAAAATCTTGAATAGGTATAGAGCTATGCATCTCTCTAGGCACGATCCTCGGCGGCTCCTGGAGGCGAAGATCTCTGGCTGGCAGCTCTGGTGTGCGTAGACGGCATCGAGAGAAGTGCGTATGCAAAAGCTTCAGCTGATGTCAGCTAGGTTGGTGGAGTAGAGACTGGTGGTGGCACTGATGAAGCAGCAGTTGTGGCAGAAACTGTAGTCCTCGTGTCTGCAACAGGTACAACAGCAGACCTGGATGCCCTAGGCACTGTCTGGAGTCTTTCAGTCATAGTTTTGTCATCTCCACTCTCCTTTGCAGCAACTCCAGCTGCATCGGCATCGAGGGTGTCAAATTCCACAAAGATCATCCTTGCGGGGCTTGTGAGGCTGGAAAGATGACTAGATCCAAGCATCCCTCGAAGACTATGATGGCTACCACTCGTCCTTTTGAATTGCTTCACACGAACCTCTTTGGCCCCACTCATTATGCCACACTAACAAATGCAACATCATTATATGGCTTTGTTACTGTTGATGATTACTCTCGTTACAACTGGGTGCATATCATTTTGTACAAAACTGAAGTGCAGGAAGTCTTCAAACGATTTTCCTCTAGGGCCTCGATGAATTTCGGTGTGAAGATCAAGCATATTAGGAGTGACAATGGGACCGAGTTCAAGAACACTGGTCCTGATGACTATCTTGATAAACTTGGTATTACTCATGACTTATCTGCCTCATACAGTCCTCAGCAGAATGGCAGCGTGGAGCTCAAGAATAGGACTCTTGTTGAGATGGCTCGCACCATGCTTGAGGAATACAAGACGCCTCATCGGTTCTGGACTGAGGCTATTGATACTGCATGCGACATCATCAACAGGGTGTATCTTCACAAATTCTTCAAGAAGACCTCATATGAGCTCCTCACTGACAAGAAACCCAATATGAGTTATTTCAAAGTCTTCGGTGCTAAATGCTAGATTAGAGATCCTCATCCCAATTGCAAATTTGCACCGAAAGCACATGAAGGTTTTATGCTTGGTTACGCAAACGACCCGCACACCTACAGAGTCTTCAACACCTATCACAACAAGGTTGTTGAAACTGTAGATGTGCAGTTCAATGAAATTAATGGCTCGCAAAGAGAGCACCTACCTCCTGTGCTAGATGAAATGTCTCCTGAGGAATCCAACAAGTTCAAGGCTACTGAGGAGGTCATACCCACTGAAGAACCTGCTGAAGAAGTTATTCCTGATAATGAAGACAAACATGCTGGTGCTCGTGAAGAAAATGATGCTAAGGAAAATGCTCAGCCCAATCAAAGTCGTCAACCTGCTCATCCTTGCGTGGCAAATGAAGTGCAGATTGAGAAAACCATCGACGACATCAATGCACCAGGTCCTCTCACACTCTCACAAGCTTCACATTTGTCTAAATTTTGTGGGCACTTTGCTTTTGTCTCTATCACAAAGCCCACCAAAGTTGATGAGGCATTTCTGGAGCCTGAGTGGATTCAAGCAATGCAAGAGGAATTGCATCAATTCGAGCTCAACAATGTGTGGGAAGTTGTCCAGCGACTAGATCCTCGCAAGCACAACATCATAGGTACCAAGTGGATCTACCGCAACAAGCAAGACGAAAATGGCCAAGTGGTGAGGAATAAGGCTCGTCTTGTAGCTCAAGGCTACACACATGTTGAAGGAATTGATTTCGATGAATTTTTGCACCTGTTGCTAGATTTGAAGCTATTCGCATATTGCTTGCTTATGTAACCATCATAATATCATCTTATATCAAATGGATGTGAAAAGTGCATTCCTCAATGGTAAGCTTGAGGAAGAATTATATGTTGCTCAACCCCCAGGTTTTGAAGATCCTTAGCATCCTGACAAAGTGTTCAGACTCAACGAGGCCCTCTATGGCCTCAAGCAGGCCCCTCGGGCGTGGTATGATACACTGAAGGAATTCCTCATGAAGAAAGGCCTCAAACTCGGTTCAGTTGATCCAACTCTTTTCCACAAAACTTAAGATGATGAATTATTCATGTGCCAAACATATGTGGATGATATTATCTTTGGCTGTACTGACGAACGTTACAATGATGAATTTGGATACATGATGCGTGAGGAATATCAAATGTCTATGATGGGAGAATTGAAATTCTTCTTAGGTCTCCAAATCCGTAAACAACGCAATGGCATCTTCATATCTCAAGAGAAATACCTCAAGGATGTACTGAGGAAATTCGGCATGCAGGATTGCAAAGACGTCAAAATCCCTATGGTCACAAATGGCCAAGTCTACGCCGATGAAAACGGTAAAGACTTCGATCAAAAGGTATACCTCTCCATGATTGGCTCTTTATTGTACCTATGTGCATCTAGGCTAGAAATTATGCTTAGTGTTTGCATGTGTGCCCGTTTTCAAGTTATACCAAATGAATCACACCATAAGGCTGTGAAACTTATTCTTTGATATCTAGCTTACACTCCAACACTTGGATAATGGTATCCCAAGGGCTCGGCTTTTGATCTCATTGGATATTCTGACTCTGACTATGCTGATGATCGGGAGGATCACAAGTCAACATCAGGCACATGCCATTTCCTCGGACGATCCTTAGTATGTTGGTCCTCGAAGAAGCAGAACTGCGTATCACTCTCTACCGCTGAAGCTGAGTATATTGCTGATGGTGCTTGCTGTGCTCAATTGCAGTGGATGAATCAAACCCTCAAGGATTATGGCATCAATGAGAAGAATGTGCCTCTCTACTGCGACAATGAGAGTGCCATCAAGATTGCTCACAACCCAGTTCAACACTCGAAGACAAAGCACATCCAGATTCGTCATCATTTTCTTCGAGATCATGTGTTGAAGGGCGATATCCTCATCGACCACGTGAAGACTAAAGAACAACTTGCGGATATCTTCACAAAGCCCTTGGATGAAAAGAGATTTTGCAAGTTGCGGTGTGAGCTAAATATCTTGGAATCTTTGAATGTTCTTTGAAAGGACACACATCCTAACACTTATGCAAAATTGATGACTTTGATGTGCAACACACGAAGTAACGTTTTTCTTAAATCAATGAAGATTAACCCTCTAAGTGTGAAGAAATTTATGAAGAATTTGATTCTCAGAGCCCTACGACAACTGTACGTGGTGTCTGAAATCATCATTCTTATACGGTGGGTTACGCCACCGACCAAAGTTGAAAATCTTCAAATTTGAGTTTTTCGTCATTTTGCAAATTCTTCAAATTTTCGAATTCCTCAAGTTTGCAATTTCTTCAACTTTTCGGCTGGTGTTCTTCATTGACTATATATATATATACGTATGTATATATATATATATATATATATATATATATATATATATATTTGAGTTTTCATGTCCTCAACAGCATTCACTTATTGCTAATTCTTCAAGTTGAGTTTTCCTCTAAGTGAATGTGATCGGACCCATTCCCCCTCTATGCTAAACTCAACCCAGTTTGTTCTCAAATTCTTCATGTGCGTTCTATTTGAAACCCATTCAAAGTCTTTGTTGTGTCCTTGACAGCTGAAGAATTTGCGAGCGAAATATTAAAAAATTCATATCGAATTTGGCGGTTGCCGCTGAAACCGTTTCACTTCCCCTGATGGGATATTTTTATTCACCCACGATCCCTCAAGATCTCCACTTCTCAGTATGTGGGTGACACATGTCGATAGGATAGCAAAGGTTAGGGGCATGTTCGTCCAAATTCTTCGGGCGAACAGTTTTTCACCTCAGCTATAAATACCCCTTACCCTCCACTGACCTCATTTACTCCGCTCGACCGCATCTCTCCTTCGCTCAAGCTCTGACCTAGCGCCACCGCTGAACTCCATCGTCGCCGGTGAGGAAGAGCTTCGCTGCCTCGACCTTGTCGCCGTCGTACTCGTGCCGGCCGCGGAAATCTTCACTCCACCGCCGCCGTAGCTGTCTCCCGCCGCCGAGTTAGGGCGTGGGAGATCTGGACAGACGAACTTCCAAGTTCTAACTCCCAATTCGCCGTGTTCTTCATCAAGGGTAATTAAAATATGATTTTACTACCCTACTTTCATTCTTATGATTTTCACAAAATCCTCAAAAGATGTTTATTCTTCAACAATCCAGTCCTTAAACACCGCAATGCTTCCTTTCCTTGATTTATTTCTCTAAGCTATGATTTTCCTCAAGATTCCTCAATTGTCTGGATTTTGTAATTTGTACAACTCTGGAACCCGAGTCAAGCACGCTTAGTGAAATTCCTATAGACATCTATGGTCAAATTCCTCAACTTGATACTTCAAGAAAAATTTCTGAGAACGCATATGACCTCTCCAAATTTTTCGCACCTATACTCTATTCACAGGTACAAAATGTCTGCTGTTGAATCTCTAGGTTCTCATCAACTGAACTCATTCCAGTGTTCCTCAAAGAAAAATTGTATACTTCCTCAGAATCTTCAAAAGTTCAAAATCCTCAAGTGAGAAAAATGGCAGATGGGAAAAGACCTCAGAAAGGAGGAAAGAGGTCAGAAACCAACACAATATTTGAAATCCCTGAGGACGTCTATGATGAATATTGCACACCTAATGAACAAACTCATGGGAAAGAGACCCAAGACACAGCGCAAAGTGCGAATTCAGAGGATTGAGAAAAGATGGGTGAAGGAATGGAAGGAATATTGTTATGTTACTCACAAGTACATGAAGACATTTGCTATAAATCCTCCATGCCCAAGACCACCTCCGGTTACTGGCTAACGAGCTGATCCTACTAGCATCAAGCATTGTGAGGATTTTTCCAAGGAATGGGCCAAGCGCCAACCAAAGCTTCAGAAAGTTGCTGCGAAAGCAGTGAGGATATTCAATGAGGATTCTCAAGCTGCTACTGCTCGGGCATCTGCCAGTAGAACTGCGACAAAGAAGGCCATTCTGAAGAAATCAGCTGTGAAACAAAATCTTCAAGATCAATGCCCTCATGGCCAAGTTCCTCAACAGCAAAGCCCACAGAGCAAATACCTGGGGCAACTTCCTCAAGAGCAGCACCAACTCCTTCTGTTGCTACGAAATCCACAGTGGCTGCCACAAAGTCCTCAATACATGTGCATCTTGCAACGTGTCAGCGGACTGCTGGATTTTCAATTGCCTCAGGGGGCATCTGCAACTTCCTCAGCTCAACCACAATCCTCAAGTGGTCCAACTCTGCTGAAGGTCAAGTCCACTGCTGGACGTGGAAAGAGGCCAAGTCCTCACAAGAAACAAGTGGCTTTCCAGGTGCCATCTGATGATGATGAACTTACTGAAATCATCAGACATAGACAAGAAAGGGATGCAAGAGGGAAAGGCAGCTATGTTCCTCTTATGCTGGATCCGAAAAAGATCCTTGACTTCAAAGACATTTGGCACAAGGATCCAAACACTCCACTCCCTGACCTAAATTTGACTCCTGGTCAAAGTCACATGTTGACCGCCTTCGTAGGCGAAGAAAAATGGAAGTTTGAGAAGGCCAAGCGGATCAAGAAGGACCAGTACAAGAAAGAGAGTTTTCTGAGGAACAATGTTCTCACTTTGTCTCCTGAAGAACTTGTCGGAGTTCAGAAGGAAATCAAAGTCATCAGTGATGAATTTGACCGATACCATGTTGATTGGCTAGGAGCCAAGCTCAGATTTGTCAACATTGCCAAGAACCTCAAGGCAAGTGTTGCAGCTCCATCGCAACAACAAAATTCCTCAGGCTGAAGATTCTGTTCAGCTAGCTGAAGAACATGCAAGCGTAGCTGAAGAAATTCAGGTTGCTGAAGAAGCTACCAGGGCGGCTGAAGAAATTCCTACTTCTGAAGAAACTGACAGGGTAACCACCAATGTTGCGCCTGAAGAACAACCCCGACCAGCTAAAGAATCTGTTGCGCCTGAAGAAACTGAGAATGCCAGGGCGACTACATCAGTCGTGCCTGAAAAAACTGCACCAACTTCATCCTCTGCTCCTCCTGCAAAATCCTCAAAGGTGAAGAAAACAACACTTCCTTCTGCATCAGAAGTGAAGAAAATTAAAGCTGCGGAGAAGGAAGCCGCCAGGAAATGGAAAGAATCAACCTCTGCAAAATCTTCAGGTCCCAAGAATGTGAGGACTTTGACGAGCTCTTTTAGTGAACCAATTGATGATGTTCCCATTTCTATTGTGCCATCAAAGGAAATAGTTCCTATTGGTGAAGATTATGCCATTCCTGATGATGACAATGATGAAGAAAATCACTCTGCTGCTTCCTCAGAGAAGATGGACGAAGAAATTGAGGTTGAAGCAAATGCTTCAACACCTCTCGTATCATCGTATATGCTCAATTCACTGCAGAAGAGGCTGGCATAGAAGAAATTGGTGAGGATGTGGACATTGGTTCAACCACCCGTGTCCTCAATGATGATTATTGGGAAAATCTTCACCCAAATTCACCAATTGCCGCACCTCTCCATCAAATTCCTCAGACCCCTGTGCAGACTGAAGAAATATTGATAGGGTCTGAAGGACGTCAAACTTCTGTCCAGTCCATCACTGAAGAAATTCCAGTTGCAACAGCAGAAGAAATGGAAACACAGACTGCTGATGAAACTGCCACTTCAATTCCTCAGTCTGCTGGACTAGAAGTTGTGACTCAAGAGGTTGTGAGGCCTACTGCTGCAAATCTTCAGCCCAAGCCTCAAATTCCTTAGTCTGGCACAAGGAGGCCGAAATTTAACAATGTTGATTTCTTTGTCGAGCATCATTTCTTCACTGATGAAAATCCTTATGACTCATCAAGACTAAGGCGCAAGAGGTTCTGGACTGCTAGTCAGATGAATTTCTATGCCTCTGTTCTGTTTGGCAAGGACAAAGTCTTCCAACACCGTCAAATTTCTCATGTGGATATGGGGTCCATTCCATGCTTTCAACCAGTTCTGAATGTTCGTCACGAAGCTGGACTCCTCAATTTCTGTGCTGACATATATGATTGGAAAGTAGAGCTAATTCTTCACTTCTATGCAACTCTGCACCTCACTGGCAATGTCTCTGATGTCAATTCATGGGTTCTGGACTGGATATGTGAAAACACTCACTACAAAGCTCCAGCGACTGAATTGCTTCATGCCATTCCAGTTAGTCCTCCCGCAGAAGGTGTGAGGCTTATCTATGAGGAACCTAAACTTCCAAATCATCTGATGCAAGTGTTAATGAAGCCTTTGCATCCAGGCCAAGCTCCAAGAACCACTTTCCTCATGAAGGATTTGTTGTATGTGCCCAGGACAGTCTATCGCATTCTGACCAAAACCCTCAGTGCAATCAAAGGCCACAATTTTGAAGAAGAAGAACTTGTTGGCATCATGGAGAATATGTTGTTCAACATGATTCATGGGATTCCCATTAACGATCATGATTTCTTCATGAGAACTTTATCCAATGTTGCACTGTCGCCATTTGAATTGAAGCCCTATGCTTCTTGGATTATGAGATTCATCAGAACCAGGTCTTCAATTCCTACAAGGCTGACTTTCAGAATCACTTCAGCTTTCTTCCTCCTATTGAAGTCCTCAAAAGGACCATTTCCTAAGTTGACGAAAAAGGCAAAGCTGCTGTTATTGATGAAGGAACTCGTCCATTAGATGGCCAATTTTTTAAGGCTACATCTTACTCCACCAATGATGACTCTGCAACCCATGAACTACTGCAAGAGCCATAGAGCAAAATCCTCAAGCCACTGCCCCGCATGTGATGACTGATCGCGAGCTTCTTCTAAGTCTTCACCAGAAAGTCGATCGCAATCACAAAAGGGTCAAGCGTCAATTTGGCTCAATTCTTCAGAACATGACTGTCACGCAGAACACTGTGAAGAAGAATCACTACTATGTGCATGAAATCTTCGATCGCACTTGGGCTATAATTTTTCATCTTTACAATGATGAAGACCTCAAGCAGATGGACTTTCAGCCGAACTTTGACTGGTCTCATCCTCCCTTGAAGAAATTCAAGAAGGTCAAAGTTCCTTAGTTGGTCACAAGTTCATATTCTTCATCGCTTGAGACGGATGAAGCTGAGGATCTCGAGGACACTGTGGCAGGCCCTACATCGGCAAACGACCCCAACAACACCGACGCTCCTCCACTGACCTCAAGCTGATATTCTTCAGGGGCGTTAGTCCTCATTTTTCGTCCCTTTTGGTCATTCAATGACAAAGGGGGAGAAATTTGAGTTAGTATTCAAGCGGGTCTCTATATATGGGATGTTTTTTCTTTAAGTTACAACTCCCGTAATTCTGAGGTGTTTGTTTGATGAGTTGTAAACTTAACTGATGGTGGTCTGATACTTTTGAACTGCTTTCAACATGCCTATTTCCTCAAGTACCTGAATGCACGCATGCTAAATGTCGTCAGACACCATGCTAAATTTCGCCAGACACCATTTTCCGTCATCCATTTTAAATTCTTCATACTATATGTTAAATGCGTGAATGGATTACAAGATATAGGGAGAGATCTCCATGATTTTATCCTACCATGTGCATTTGTAGTCCAAAGCAAATTCCTCAAACATGCACATCTTCAGGGGGGTTCTTCTATATCTTGCAATCAAATTCCTCAAAATCAGTACTTACACTTCATATGTTTATCCCCGTTGAAAACTTAGACTATTTGTCATCAATCACCAAAAAGGGGGAGATTATAAGTGCATCCAGTGCCCCTTAGTGATTTTTGTGCATTGAAGACTTATAGGTTAAGGGACTAATGTGTTTGTGAGTGTATGTAGGTCTTATAAGTCTCTAAGGAGTTTGATATATCCGAAGAAAGTCGAACCCTAAAAGTGAATATCTTCATCTGGCGACTTTGAAAATGAGGAAATTGGTGTGACCTTGAAGATATTGATGCAAGGTCTATGAAGCGTGAATACTTTTGTTTTTGTAGTTTAATTTCCTTCCTTTGAGTCATAGTAAACACTGTATTGTTGAAGGGGGTCGAGGTAATACTAAGGAAAAATGTCCAAGTGATGCTCATCTCATAGCCTACACATACCCAATCCTTCGAGTGAAACCTTTGGAAACTTCTTGCAGTTCAGTCAATTTCTTCAGTGACAGAAACCAAGATCTTCTCGTCTCTAAGGAATTTGTTCTGATTGAGGAGTTAGGAATTCGCCAGTGCGAACTGCCTACAGTGAGGAACATGATAGCCCTGAGGAATTTCATGGTTCGAATTTCCAACTGTTGTTGTTCTTTGTGCCAGCTGTCCCAAATATCTTATCCATCCAACCGTCATATAATTAGGGGCATTTATGTCTTATCATGTGAGGCTGCTCCCTGGCTATAAATAGCCGCCCCCCTCGACCACTAGTTGGTTGGCTGCTCCGAGAGAACTTGACACTCGTCATTTAGAGCATCACATCCTCCGAGGACTTTGAGAGAAAATCATCAGTGAGGAAAAACGCAAAACCCCAACAGCTACAACACAAAGTGATTGAGCATCATTGAAGAGATTGTTCGTGTGTGGAACCGACACTTGTTACCTTTGAAGACTGTGCATCTTCCGGACAGTTAGGCGTCATGGTCTAGAGCATCCAAGAGGAATTGTGGATCGCCGAGTGACCAAGTCTGTGAAGGTTTGGAAGTCACCTCAAAGACTTAACACGAGTGATTGGGCAAGGTCTGTGTGACCTTAGCTCAAGGAGAATACGGTAAGGACTGTGTGTCCTTTGGTTTAAATACCAAGCCGCTCTAACCGAACGTACAACTGTCGCAGTAGATGGAACTGGTCTACCAAATCACTGTCTTCACCAAGCTACTGGTTCTATTTCCTCAACCCTTTCATTTCCTCTCTTTATGTGTTGATGAAATTGATCGTTACTGTTTGAAGACTTTGACTGAAGACTTTCTCAATTTCCTCAATCCTATTTCTTCAGTCATCTTGTATTTTGCCTGCTTATCATGTTTACACGTTACCTGTGCTCTGTGCATGTTTCATTTCATCATGATGACTATGCTACTGTCTTGTTATGCATGCTGCTGAGTAATTTATCTGCTGCTTGTATTTCGTCACTTAGCAAATTTCTCAAGTAGTATTTCCTCAGTGACAAATTTGTAAAAATCGCCTATTCACCACCTCTAGTCGATATAACACACTTTCATCCTCAACCGTCCACATGTCTACTGGCAAAAGCTTTAGAATGTTGGCTGTGGCATCGATGACTTGGACATGCTCGCATGAGGAATTTGAGCATGCTCGTCAAGATGAAGCACATCATTGGCGTCGATGGCGTCAAATTCGTCAAAGATCACCTTTGCGGTGCTTGTGAGGCTGGAAAGATGACCAGATCCAAGCACTCTGCAAAGAAAATCATGACCACTACTCATCCTTTGAATTACTTCATATGGATCTCTTTGGTACCACACATTATGCCACACTAACCAATGCAGCATCACTCTATCGATTTGTCATTGTTGATGACTATTCTCATTACACCTGGGTGCATATCATTACCTTCAAGACTGAAGTTCATGGTGTCTTCAGACGGTTCGCAAATCGTGCCATGACGAATTATGGCATCAAGATCAAGCATATCAGAAGCAACAACGACACCGAGTTCAAGAACACATGCCTTGATGACTATCTTGATGAACTTGGCATCTCTCATGAGCTATCTACTCCTTATACTCCTCAGCAAAATGGAATTGATGAACGCAAGAACAGGACTCTCGTTGAGATGGCTCGCACTATGCTCGATGTATACAAGACTTCTCATCGATGGTGGCCTGAAGAAATTGATACTGCTTGTCACATCATTAATCGGGTATAACTTCACAAATTCCTCAAGAAGATCTCATATGAGCTCCTCACTGACAAGAAACCCAATGTGAGTTATTTCAAAGTCTTCGGTGCTAAATGCTGTATTAGAGATCCACAACACAATTCCAAATTTTTACATGAGGGTTTTATGCTTGGTTGTGGAAAGGACTCACACACCTACAGAGTCTTCAACACCTACCACAACAAGGTTGTTGAAACTATAGATGTGCGGTTTGATGAAACTAATGGCTCGCAAAGAGAGCACCTGCCTCCTGTGCTAGATGAAATGCCTCCTGAGGAATCAATCAGGCTAATGGGCACTGGTGAAATTTTGCCTAGTAAATAAATAGATGAAGGAGAAGTGATCATTCCCTGTCATGAAGAAACTGCTGCTCCTGAAGAACATGAATCCGAGGAAAATGCTCAACCTCAACAAGGCCCTCGTCCAGCTCATCCACAAGTGATGAATGAAGTGCAGATTGAGAAGATCGTCGACAACATCAATGCACCTGGCCCCTCACTCGCTCAAGAGCTTCACATTTAGCTAAATTTTGTGGGCGTTTTCCATTTTTCTCTATCATAGAGCCCACCAAAGTTGATGAAGCATTTGTAGAGCCTGAGTCGATTCAAGCCATGCAAGAAGAATTGCAACAATTCAAGCTCAACAATGTGTGGGAGCTTGTGAATCGTCCTTATCCACGCAAGCACAATATCATCGGCACCAAGTCAATCTACTGCAACAAGCAAGACGAAAATGGCCAAGTTGTGAGGAATAAGGCCCGTCTTGTAGCACAAGGCTACACACAAGTTGAGGGTATTTATTTCGGTGAAACATTTGCACCCGTTGCTAGGCTTGAAGCTATTCGTATATTGCTTGCATATGCTAACCATCACAATATTCTCTTATATCAAATGGATGTGAAAAGTGCATTCCTTAATGGTAAGCTTGAGGAAGAAGTATATGTTGCTCAACCCCCAGGTTTTGAGGATCGAAAGCATCCTGACAAAGTCTTCATACTAAATAAGGCTCTCTATGGCCTGAAGAAAGCCCCATGGGCTTGGTATGATACTCTGAAGGAATTCCTGAAGGAAAAGGTTTCAAACCCAGTTCACTTGACCCTAATCTTTTCACAAAGTCTTATGATGGTGAATTTTTCATATGCCAAATATATGTTGACGATATTATATCTGGTTGCACTAACAAGCGTTTCAGTGACGAATTTGCATATATTATGCATGAAGAATATCGTATGTCTATGATGGGAGAATTGAAATTCTTCCTTGGTCTTCAAATTCGTCAACAACCAGATGGCAACTTCATTTCTCAAGAGAAATACCTCAAAGATTTCCTGAAGAAATTCGGCATGCAAGATTGCAAAGGCCTCAAAATTCCAATGCCTACCAATGGTCAACTCGGCACTAACAAAAATGGTAAGATTTCGATCATAAGGTATATCGCTCCATCATTGGTTTGCTTCTTTACATATGTGCATCTAGGCCAGATATTATGCTTAGCATTTGCATGTGTGCCCGTTTTCAAGCGACACCAAAGGAATCACACCACCAGGCTGTGAAACGAATTCTTCGATATTTAGCTCACACACCAACGCTTGGATTATGGTATCCCAAGGGCTCACCTTTCAATCTAGATCGATTTTCTGATTCTGGTTATGCTGGAGATCGTGTGGATCGCAAGTCTACATCAGTCACATGCCATTTCCTTGGACAAACTCTTGTCTGTTGGTCCTCAAAGAAGCATACTAGTGTGGCACTTCCATAGCTAAGGCTGAATATATTGTCGCTGGTGCCTGCTGCTCATAGTTGCTATGGATGAAGCAAACCCTGAAGATCTATAGCGTCAACGTGAAGAAAATCCCTCTGTTATGCGATAATGAGAGTGCTATCAAGATCACCCACAACCGAGTGCAACATTCCAAGACGAAGCATATTCAGATTCGTCGCCACTTTCTTCGTGATCATGGGCTAAAGGGAGACATTATCATCGACCATGTGAAGACTGAAGACCAGCATGTCGATATCTTCACTAAGCCCTTGGATGAAAAGAGGTTCTGCAAGTTGCGGTGTGAGCTAAACATCCTAGAATCTTCGAATGTCCTCTGAAGTGGACACACATCCTAACGCTTGCATTTTTTATGACTTTGATGCACAACACACGAAGTAACATTTTTCTTCAATCGATGAAGACTAACCCCCTAAGTGTGAAGAAATTAATGAAAAATGACTCTAAGAACCCCTACAACAATTGTATGCGGTGTCTGTAGTCATCATAGTTCTTATACGGTGGATAAAGCCACCACCTCTTTATGACATTCTTCAAATGTGAGTTTTTTGTCATTTGCAATTTCGTCAAACTTTTCAAATTCGTCATTTGAGGTTATTCTTCACTAATTATTATTTATGCTTTTCATGTCCTCAATAGCATCCACACATTGCTAATTCTTTAGTTTGATTTCTTCATCTAGGTGGATGTGATCGGACACGCTCCCCTCTATGCTAAGCTCAACCCACTCTGTTCACAAATTCTTCATATGTGTTCTACTTGACATTGTTCAAAGTCTTCACACTGTGTCCTTGACAGCTAAGAAATCACGAACACCTTTTAAAATCTCAAAAAAATTGCGGTTGCCACAGTAACTTCATCTCTTACTTCACACGCGAGGATAAGTGCGAAAATGCATGTGCGACGCATGTCACTAAGATGCGAATAGTCAGGGGCTTATCCGTCCAAAAACTTTGGACCCCCTCAGTTTTCACTGTGGCTGTAAATAGTCTTGACCCCGTCAACATTATTTCACTTCGCCTCCTAGCTCCTGTCGCTCTCAAACCTCAAACCCTAGCGTCGCCGCTGGATTTCATCGCCGTTGGAGAAGAGGAGCTTCACTGCATGGACTTCTTTGTCGATGCACTCATGGCGGTCGCGGATTTCTTCACCTCCACCGCCGCTGTAGACGTCTTTCGTCGCCGAGTTAGGGCATGGAAGATCTGAACTGACGATTTCCTTTGTCTCGTCGTCTAGTTCATCGAGTTCATCACTGGGGTAACTAAATGCTAATTTTACCGCCCCATTTGATCTTCACTCTACTCAAAAATCTTCAAGTGATGTTTTTACCACTCTTCCAATTCTTCAGCACTTGCTTTTGGACAGTGTTGAGTATTTTCATCTAAGTTATCCTTAACAACTAGGTTCCTCAATTGTGTAATTGCTTCAATCTGTACAACTCTGGAACCTAGGTCAATAACACTTAGTGAATTGCGTCAAGACGATAAGGGTCAATTTTCTCAACTGGTCTATTTTTTGAAAAATATCTGAGAACGCATGTGACTCTTCCCTATTTCCTCGTAACTATAATCTATTCATAGGTACAAAGTCTGTGACGAATCTCTAGGTTCTCATTAAATTAATTCATTTGCAGCATTGCTTGAGGAAAACCTTCAAACATCTTCAGAGTCCTCACGAGTACAAAAACCTCAGCTGAAAAAAATGGCTGATGGAAAGAGACCTCATAAGGGTGGCAAAAGAAAAGAGGAACACACTGCTTTTGAGATTCCTAGCGACTTGTACGCAGGGCACTATACACCAGATGAGAATATTCATGGCACTGAGACCAAGAAGCGGCGTAAAATGCGCACACAAAAGATCAAGAGATATTGGACATATGAGTGGAGGGATTATAGATATGTCACTCCCAAATACATGAAGGATTTTGCTATGAAGCCTCCATGCAAGGGGCCAGCGCTTGCTGAAGGTCAAGTTGCTCATCCCACAAGTGTCATAAGGGGTGAAGAATTCCCCAATTAATGGGCTAAGCATCAAGCTAAGTTGGCTAAACAAGCCTAGAAAGCTGTTGAAGAATTCAACAGGGAAACAAAAGCTTCAAATGAAGCTGGTGCAAGTGGCAGTGGCAGTGCAATCACTCCCAAGAAGGCCATGTAGAATAAGCTTGCCAACAAGCCCAAGTCATCTGGCCCAAAGCCCTCAGTGGCTCAGCCGGTAGCTTCAAAGGTTTCAGCACCTAAGATTTGAAAATCTTCAGTGTCTCCTCCTGCTTCAAGTTCATCAATGGCAGCAGCTAGATCTTCAACACCGGTCGTGCTCACATCTTGCCAGCGCACCGAGGGCTTTTCAAAAGCCACAATTGATGCATCAAGTGGCTCAACTAGTGGGCAACCATCTTCCTCAATGCCCAAGCTGAAGCAAAAGTAACTGCTAGCTGTGGAACTAGGCCAAGTCAGAAGAGCAAGGTTGTAGTGCCTCAGGTTGACGAACATGGGCTAGCTAACGAAGATGAGCTCGCGGAGGTCCTCAGAAGGAAGCAAGAGTAAGGTGCTATTGCTAAAAATTCCTCAGTTCCAATGTCGCTGGACTCGGAGAAGCTCTTGGCTTCATTGGCATCTGGTGCACCAAGACAGATACGCCTCTTGATGACTTGAACTTGCCTCCTGGCCCAGGACATGTAGAATGAGAAGAACAAGATTGCACAAGCAAAGCTGGTGAGGAAACAACAACTGCAAAAAGAGAAGGAGCTACGGAAGAACAAGCTCTCTATAACACCTTAGCAGCTTAGGACTTTGTAGTCTGAAATTCAATAGCTATCTAAAGAGTTTGAAAGACAGTCAAATCACTGTTGTGGTGTGCGTGGCAGATTCATCACTGCAACCAACAACATTGTTGAAGACCACAATCAGCTTGAGGCAGTCAAGTTTGGCTTAGTGCCACCTGCGAGTTCTTTATCTCCTCCACATAGTGCACAGGCCAATACTGCGCATCCCTCTCCTCCTCGTGAGACTACCGGGGCAACTAAAGAAGTGGTTCCTGGAGAAACTGCCAGGGTGACTGCATCAGTCGTTCCTGAAGTGATTGAACCATCAAGTTCCTCAGCAGCAGCGCCATCAATGACTTCATATTTGAAGATTATCACCCTTCCTTCTACATCAGAAGTGAAGAAGAAAAAGTCTACTAAGAAAAGCACTAGAAAAAGAAAAGCTTCAGCTCCTCCCACTGCTCTGGAAATTATGAAGAAATTGAAGATGGAAACATTGTCTTCAATTGTCATTCCCACTAATGCTATTCCCATCTCATCAGCGTCCCCTACTCTGTTTACCACATATGATCGTCAGATTGTTCCGTATGGGGTGAATTATGAAATCCCTCAGGCTGATGAAGATGATGATGAAAACCACTCTGCTGCTACCACAGAGCAAGTCGATGAAGAAATAGAAGTTGAAGAAGATGATTCGCTTCACCAAGTCTCGTAACAGAAGCCCTCATAGGCTCCGTTGACTGAAGAGCATGCTGCTACTTCATCTGGAAGTAGTGATGCATCTGAAGAGGATGTGGACATTGAAGGTGCTACAACGCCCGTTCTTCCTAATGAATTTTGGTAAGTAGCTCACCCAAATTCACTCGTCACCACTGCCCTCACTCTAGAGCCTCAGTCGCCTGCACGAACTGAAGAATACACACTGGCTCTATGGAAAGACAACCATCACTCCAAAGCATTCCTGAAGAAATCTAGCTGCAACAGCTGGTGAAATTGCTCAAGATGAGCCAATGGTTGATGTCATCAATACATCTCCTACATGTGCAGACCCATTCCATCAGCTAAGACTGATACTATCCCAACTGCCACAGCTGAGGAAGTTGCTAAAGCTCTCGCCATGACTGACCCAAACGATTCCACTGGGTCCCCTCGACCAGTGTTTGATGTACATCCAAAGAAGCACAACCTCCAACCTGTTCCTGTGATGCCAAAGATTGGCAGAGTCCTCAGGCGGCCTCAATTCGACAATGCCAAATTCTTCGAAGAGAAGACCTTCTTCATTGGTGAGTCCCCATATGGCTCGGCCAAGAATAGGCGCCTGCATTTTTGGACTAATACTCAGATGAACTACTATGTGCTACTTCTTGAGCTTGTGTTGTTTTTCCCTTGAAGAGGAAAGGGTGATGCAGCAAAGTAGAGATAAGTATTTCCCTCAGTTTGAGAACCAAGGTATCAATCCAGTAGGAGGTACACGCAAGTCTCCAATCTATGCACCTGCACAAACAATCAAACACTTGCACCCAACGTGATAAAGGGTTTGTCAATTCCTTCACGGTCACTTGCAAGGATGAGATCTAATAGAGATGGATATAAAATATTACTAAAACGTAAAACAAAGTAAAAAAAGTAAATTGCAGCAAGGTATTTTTGGATTTTATGCTTTGTAGATCTGAAAATATATGATGGAAAATAGACCCGGGGGGCATAGGTTTCACTAGAGGCTTCTCTCTTGAAAGAAAACATACGGTGGGTGAACAAATTACTGTCGAGCAATTGATAGAAAAGCGCAAAGTTATGACTATATCCACGGCAATGATTACGAATATAGGCATCACATCCGTGTCAAGTAGACCGAAACGATTCTGCATCTACTACTGTTACTCCACACGTCGACCGACTCCTGTCTGCATCTAGAGTATTAAGTTCATAAGAACAGAGCAACGCTTTAAGTAAGATGACATGATGTAGCGGAATAAACTCAAGCAATATGATGAAAACCCCATCTTTTTATCCTAGATGACAACAATAAAATACGTGCCTCGTTACCCCTACTATGTCACTGGGTGAGGACACCGCAAGATTGAACCCAAAACTAAGCACCTCTCCCATTGCAAGAAGAACCAATCTAGTTAGCCAAACCAAACCGATAATTCGAAGAGAAATACAAATATATTTAATCATGCATAAAGAGTTCAAAAAAGACTCAAATAATATTCATAGATAATCCGATCATAAATCCACAATCCGTCGGATCTCGACAAACACACCGCAAAAGAATATTACATCGGATAGAACTCCAAGAACATCGAGGAGAACATTGTATTGAAGATCAAAGAGAGAGAAGAAGCCATCTAGCTACTAGCTATGGACCCGTAGGTCTGTCGTAAACTACTCACGCTTCATTGGAAGGGCAATAGAGTTGATGTAGATGCCCTCCGTGATCGAATCCCCCTCCGGCAGGGTGCCGGAAAAGGCCCGAAGATGGGATCTCACGAGAACAGAGGCTTGCGGCGGCGGAAAAGTATTTTGGTGGACGCTTCTGGTGGTTTGGGAATATTTGGGAATTTATAGCAAAGAATTAGGGTTGGAGGAGTCCCGGGGGCCCCACAAGCCACGGAGGCGCCCCCCGTAGGGCGCGGCCGCAGGGCTCGTGCGTCCCTCGGGACCCTTCTGGCCCCCTCTCCAAGCTACATGGATGTCTTGTGGTCCAAGAAAAATCACTATAAAGTTTTATTCCGTTTGGACTCCGTTTGATATTCCTTTTCTGTAAAACTCAAAAACAAGGAAAAAGCATAAACTAGCACTGGGCTCTAGGTTAATAAGTTAGTCCCAAAAATAATATAAAATATCATATTAATGCATATAAAACATCCAATACAAATAATATAATAGCGTGGAACAATAAAAAATTATAGATACGTTGGAGACGTATCAAGCATCCCCAAGGTTAATTCCTACTCGTCCTCGAGTAGGTAAATGATAAAAACAATTTTTTTAGGTGGAATGCTACCTAACATATTTATCCATGTAATTTTCTTTATTGTGGCTTGAATATTCAGATCCATAAGATTCAAAACAAAAGTTCAATGTCGACATAAAAACAATAATACTTCAAGCATACTAATAAAGCAATCGTGTCTTGTCAAAATAACATGGCCAAAGAAAGTTATCCCTACAAAATCATATAGTCCGGCTATGCACCATCTTCATCACACAAAGTATTAAATCATCCACAACCCCGATGACAAGCCAAGCAATTGTTTCATACTTTGGATGTTCTCAAACTTTTTCAAGTTTCACGCAATATATGAGCATGAGCCATGGATATAACACTATAGGTGGAATAGAATATGGTGGTTGTGGAGAAGACAAAAAGAAGGAGAAAGTCTCACATCAATTAGGTGTATTAACGGGCTATGGAGATGCCCATCAATAGATATCAATGTGAGTGAGTAGGGATTTCCATGCAACGGATGCACTAGAGCTATAAGTGTATGAAAGCTCACAAAGAAACTAAGTGGGTGTGCATCCAACTCGCTTGCTCACGAAGACCTAGGGCAATTTGAGGAAGCCCATCACTGGAATATACAAACCAAGTTCTATAATAAAAAATTCCCACTAGTGACAACATATGAGACTCTCCATCATGAAGATCATTGTGCTACTTTGAAGCACAAGTGTGGAAAAGGATAGTAACATTGTCCCTTCTCTCTTTTCTCTCATTTTTATTTAGGCTTCTTTGGCCTCTTTTATTTTTTTGTAAAGTCCGGAGACTCATCCCAACTTATGAGAGAATCATAGCTTCCATCATCCTTTCCTCACATGTGGCAATGCTCTAATAATGATGATCATCACACTTTTATTTACTTACGACTCAAGAATTACAATTCGATGCTAGAGCAAAATATGAATCTATATGAATGCCTCCAGAGGTGTATCGGGATGTTCAATGTGTGCAATGATCTAGCGTAGCAATGACATCAAAAAATGGACAAGCCATGAAAACATCATGCTAGCTATCTTACGGTCATGCAAAGCAATATGACAATGATGGTGCGTGTCATAAACAAACGGAACGGTGGAAGTTGCACGGCAATATATCTCGGAATGGCTACGGAAATGCTATAATAGGTAGGTATGGTGGCTGTTTTGAGGAAGGGTATATGGTGGATGTAATGCACTGGCGAGAGTTGCGCGGTACTAGAGAGGCTAGCAATAGTGGAAGGGTGAGAGTGCGTATAATCCATGGACTCAACATTAGTCATAAAGAACTCACATACTTATTGCAAAAATTTATTAGCTATCGAAACAAAGTACTACACGCATGCTCCTAGGGGGATAGATTGCTAGGAAAAGACCATCGCTCGTCCCCGACCGCCACACATAAGGAAGACAATCAAAGAATAAATCATGCTCCGACTTCATCACATAACGGTTCATCATACGTGCGTGCTACAGGAATCACAAACTTCAACACAAGTATTTCTACCAATCCACAATTACTCACTAGCATGACTCTAATATCACCATTTTTATATCTCAAAACAATCATAAGGAATCAAACTTCTCATAGTATTCAATGCTCTTTATATGAAAGTTTTTATTATATCCCTCTTGGATACCCATCGTATTAGGACTAATTTAGTAACCTAAGAAAATTACCATGATGTTTAGAGACTCTCAAAATAATATAAGTGAGGCATGAGAGTTCATCGCAAAATTGCCTAGCTCAAAAGATATAAGTGAAGCACATATAGTATTCTAATAAATTCACGATTCATGCGTGTCCCTCTCAAAAGGTGTGTACAGCATGGATGATTGTGGCAAACTAAAAAGCAAAGACTCATACCATACAAGACGATCCAAGCAAAACACATATCATGTGGTGAATAAAAATATAGCCTCAAGTAAATTTACCGATAAAAAGAAGACGAAAGAGGGGATACCATCCAGGGCATCCCCAAGCTCAGGCTCTTGCCACTCCTTATTCCATAGTCCATCAAATCTTTACCAAAAGCTTGAAAACTTCACAACAGAAAACTCAACAGAAAACTCATGTGATCCGTTAGTATAAGAAAATAAATCACCACTTTTTGGTATTGTTGTGAACTCATTCTTTATTTATATTGGTGTAATATCTATTGTATTCCAACTTCTCCATGGTTCATACCCCCCGATACTACCCATAGATTCATCCAAATAAGCAAATAACATAAAGAAAACAGAATCTGTTTAAAAAACACAATAGTGTAGTAATCTGAAAACTTCGTATACTTCTATTACTCCAAAAATTCTGAAAAATTAGAACAAAAGAGGCAATTCATATATCAAATTGTGTAAAAAAATTCAAGAAATTATCACATGCCAGCAGCTCAGATCAATTGTGTTTCTAGGCGCAAAAGTTTCTGTTTTTCAGCAAGATCAAATCAACGATATACCAAAGTATCTCAAAGGTCTTACTTGGCTCAAACACTAAATAAAAACACCAAAACACAATTAATACAGAGGTAATAATGTGTATTTATTCAAGAACAAAAACAAAAACATAAAACATAAAAATTAAATTGGATTGCCTCCCAACAAGCACTATTGTTTAACGCCCCCTAGCTAGGCATAAAACATAGATCTTGGTATTGTCATGCAACTCCTTCTTAATCAAATCTTCCAAAACTTTTTTTGAGGAATTCCAAAACTTTTCTTAGTAAATCTCTCTTTTCTTTTCTTTCCCTTCTAGTAGGTGAACTTAATTCATGAAAAGGACTCTGATTAGTGATTTTGACATTCATATAGCCATAGTCTTGATCATCTCCATACATATCATCATATAAAATACTTATCTCATTTTTAATGGGTTCCCTGGTCATCTCTTCCAACCAATCATCATTAAATCCTACATAAATTCCCCTATTTATCCAATCAAATTTATCATAAGTCTCAAGGTAAAGGGTTTGAGTAATTTCTGAGTAGGGAACTCTCCTCCTCAGATTGTCACTATAAGTATGATAATCTCTATATTCGAATCTACACAAAGTTTCTTTGTCATGGAGAATTTCTTCAATGGGAGGGTGTTCAATATTTTTATTGTAGAAAACAAAATTTTCCTAGCCTCTTGTATTAAAAAAATCATATTCCCGCATAAGGATGATAGTGACAATATTTTTAGCCTTAGGATGATGAATATTGGGAAGTTCAGAAAACACCTTTTGCAAAGCGGGGTGGATGTGCACAAATTTTCTTTCTTATTTATCAATAAGCATGACAATGGCATCCTCATAACTATCTGTATCAAGAAGGATAGATCTCTTATTAATAGGCATAGTTCTCGTACGATCAGAGTATTCTTGAATAACACTTTTCCCAATAATATTACCGTCTCCCACATGAAAGGTTTTTGCCTTATAATTAGGGGGAGTGTCAGTTTGACGATCTAAAGAACAAGACCCAAGTTTTTCCTCAAGATTTATACTATCAAGATCCTCAAAATGTTCAGCGATACCTCCCCTGAGACATAGTGGCAAGAAACCGATCTAGCACACGAGCAACCAAAGAGCAAACGAAAAGGCGAACGGAAGAAGGGCAAATAAAAAGGCAAATCTTTTGTGATTTTCTGAAGAAAAACAATTAGAAGTGGGGAGAGGAAAACGAGAGGCAAATGGCAAATAATGTAATGCAAGAGATGAGATTTTATGATGGGTACTTGGTAGGCTTGAAGTAGAACCTCCCTGGCAACGGCACTGGAAACTCTTCCTGGTACTTCTTGAGCTTGCATTGGTTTTTCCCTTGAAGAGGAGAGGGTGATGCAGCAAAGTAGAGATAAGTATTTCCCTCAGTCTGAGAACCAAGGTATCAATCCAGTAGGAGGTACACGCAAGTCTCCAATCTATGCACCTGCACAAACAATCAAACACTTGCACCCAACACGATAAACGGGTTGTCAATCCCTTCACGGTCACTTGCAAGGATGAGATCTGATAGAGATAGATATAAAAGATTACTAAAACGTACAACAAAGTAAAAACAAATAAATTGTAGCAAGGTATTTTTGGGTTTTTTGGTTTATAGATCTGAAAATATATGATGGAAAATAGACCCGGGGGCCATAGGTTTCACTAGAGGCTTCTCTCTTGAAAGAAAACATACGGTGGGTGAACAAATTACTGTCAAGCAATTGATAGAAAAGCGCAAAGTTATGATGACATCCAAGGCAATGATTATTAATATAGGCATCACGTCCGTGTTAAGTAGATCGAAATGATTCTGCATCTACTACTATTACTCCACACATCGGCCGACTTCTGCCTGCATCTAGAGTATTAAGTTCATAAGAACAGAGCAACGCTTTAAGTAAGATGACACGATGTAGCGGGATAAACTAAAGCAATATGATGAAAACCCCATATTTTTATCCTTGATGGCAACAATAAAATACGTGCCTCGCTACCCTTACTATGCCACTGGGTGAGGACACCGCAAGATTGAACCCAAAACTAAGCACCTCTCCCATTGCAAGAAGAACCAATCTAGTTGGCCAAACCAAACCGATCATTCGAAGAGAAATACAAAGATATTTAATCATGCATAAAAGAGTTCAGAAAAGACTCAGATAATATTCATAGATAATCTGATCATAAATCCACAATTCATTGGATCTCTACAAACACACCGCAAAAGAATATTACATCGGATAGAACTCCAAGAACATCGAGGAGAACATTATATTGAAGATCAGAAAGAGAGAATAAGCCATCTAGCTACTAGCTATGCACCCATAGGTCTGTGGTAAACTACGCACGCTTCATCGGAAGGGCAACAGAGTTGATGTAGATTCCCTCCGTGATCGAATCCCCCTCCGGCAGGGTGCCGGAAAAGGCCCCAAGATGGGACATCATGGGAACAGAGGCTTGCGGCGGCGGAAAAGTATTTTGGTGGATCCTTTTAGTGGTTTGGGAATATTTGGGAATTTATAGGGAAAGAATTAGGGTTGGAGGAGTCCCGGGGGGCCACAAGACATGGAGGCGCCCCACTAGGGCGCGGCCTCAGGGCTTGTGGGTCCCTCGGGACCCTTCTGGCCCCCTCTCCAAGTTTCGTGGATGTCTTCTGGTCGATGAAAAAATCACCAAAAAGTTTTATTCCGTTTGGACTCCGTTTGATATTCCTTTTCTGTAAAACTCTAAACAAGGAAACAACAGAAACTGGCACCGGGCTCTGGGTTGATAAGTTACTCCCAAAAATAATATAAAATAGCATATTAATGCATATGAAACATCCAAAATAAATAGTACAATAGCATGGAACAATAAAAAAGTATAGATACATGAGAGACGTATCACTATGCTTCACTTCTGTTTGACAAGAATAAAGTATTCCTGCATCACCATATTCCTCATGTGGATATGGTCTATTCCCATATTCTGGCCAGTTCTTCATGATGCTGGTCTACTCAACTTCTGCACTGACCTTTCTGATTGGAATGAATAACTAATTCTTCCGTTCTATACAATTGTGCACTTTTCTGGCAATGCTGACGACACTGCTACATGGGCTCTGGACTTGATGAGTGAGGACACTCACTACAAAGCACCTATTGATGAACTTCTTCATGCTCTTCCAGTTGATCCACCCCAAGAAGTAGCAAGGAAAATCTATGAAGAAACTGAGATGCCCAACCACCTGATGCAAGTGCTGGCGAAGCCCACGGCTGAAGGAAATGCTCCAAGGATAACCTTCCTAGTGAAGGATTTGCTCTTTGTGCCAAACACAGTATACCACATTCTGGCCAAAACCCTCAATCCTATCAAAGGACACAATTCCAATACTAAAGAAGTAGTGGGAGTTATGAAGAATTTGTTGTTCCATATTATTCATGGTACTCTCATCAACATTCATGATTTCTTTCTAAGGACTTTGGTCACTGTGGCACAGTCGCCTTTTGACTTAAAGTCATATGCTCCATGGATCATGAGATTCATCAGATCCCGTTATAAGGCTGATCGTCGGAATCATTTGAGCTATTTTCCTGAAGTTGAAATTCTTCAAAGCACTCTATCCACAGTTCCTGGCAACGGCCAGACCGTAATTGATGAAGGAATTCGTCCCCTCAATGGACAATTCTGTCAGCCTATCTCCAGCTCCAATGCCGATGAATCTGCTAGCCAGGATACTGCAGCAAAAGCTTCAAGATCATCTGCCTCACCTAAAGCACCACGTGTCATGACTGACCGTGAGTTGCTCATAAGCCTTCATCAGAAGATTGAAAAAAATCACCGATCGGTTAAGCATCATTTTGCTGCAGTTCAAGCCAACATGATTGTGACACATAACGTCGTCCGCAAGAACAGATATTATCTCCGTGAGATATTTGATCGCACCTGGGCCATACTCTCTCACTTCAAAACTGATGAACTTGTTGCTATGGATTTCCAAATGAACTTTGACTGGGCTGAATCGCCAAGGAAGAAGTTCAAGAAAACCTAAGTTCCTCCTCCCATGCCAAGTTCAAAGTCTTCATCGCGCACAACTGACAAAAATGAAGCTATTGAAGACACTGCGGCTGGTCCATCTGCATCTCGTGACCCCGAAAATGTTAGCGCTCCCTCGACCCCTCCGTGATATTCTTCAATGGCATTTAGTCCTCAGCTTTGTCTCATTTTGGTCATTTGATGACAAAGGGGGAGAAGTTTGAGTTAGTCTTCAAGCGGGTTTATATATGGGTTGTTTCTGCTTAAGGTGCAACTCTTGGTTTTCATTTGATTTGCTCTTTGATGAGTTGTAACTTAATAACTGTTGGTTGTCTAAATCTTTTGCTACTCTTGATACGCATGCTCTGACCTTACATATATTTTCTCATGCATGCACAATTTCATCAGACACCAATTTTCATCATGCATCCATATTCTTCAAATATCTTATGATCATGCATGATTGGATTACAAGATATAGGGGAAGATCTCCATAATTTTAACCTACCATGTGCATTTCAATCCAAAAGCAAAATCCTCATATGCACATCTTCAGGGGGAGTTCCTCCATATCTCGTAACCAATTTCTTCAAACTCAGTACTTACACTTCAATTATTTTTACTCCCATTGAAAGCCTAACCAATTTGTCATCAATCACCAAAAAGGGGGAGATTGTAAGTGCATCAAGTGCCCCCTTAGTGGTTTTGGAGTATTGAAAACAAATAGGTTGAGGAACTAATGTGTTCATGAGTATACACAGAAGGTAGAGTCCCTGAAGATTTGGCTTAACACATGGAAGATCACCCCCTAAAAATGGATTTCTTCAAGTGGATAATTTGATGATGAAATTGGTACGACCTTTGAAGAAATTGATGTGAAGACTTTGAAGCTTGAAGACTTTCGTTTTCATAGTTTCTTTTCTTCTTATGTCAGTCATAGGAAAAACCGTACTGTTAAAGGGGGTCTAGGTGAAACATATTTCACATTTCCAAAGTGATGCCCAAACTTACTCAAACCTATACATACACAAGCCGCTTCGAGTGAAGCCTTTGGAAATCTCCGGAACAGCTCATGCGTTTGCTAGTGACAGTGATGAAGTTCATCTTGTCGCTGACGAATTTGTTCAGGCTAAGGAATTAGGAGTTCGCCGGTGCGATCTGCCTACGGTGAGGAAATTGAATGCCCCGACGAATTTGAGGGTTCAAATTCCGACCATTGCTGCGCCGCGGGCCAGCTGTCGAGTGGATCCTTATCCTGACAACGGTCGAATCAGAGAAGGGCATTTATGACAATTCATGTCACGTCGACCCTAGCTATAAATAGCAGCCCCCACAACCACTTGTTGGTTGGCTGCTCTGAGAGAACTTGACACTTGTCACTTGAGAGCAACCCATCCTCTGACGACTTTGAGAGAATCCTAAGTGAGGAAAAACACAGAGCCAAAGTGATTGAGCATCACTGAATAGATTGATCTGTGTGATCCAACTCCTGTTACCTTTGAAGACTGTCATTCTTCTAGACGGTTAGGCGTCAAGTTCTGAGTACACCAAGAGTCATTGTGGTGTGTGAGTGAACAAGTCTGTGAAGGTTTTGGAAGTCTACCTTGAAGACTCACCACAAGTGGTTGGGCGAGGACAAGTGATCTTAGCTCAAGACAAATACAGTGAGGACTGTGTCTCCTCTGAGTTGTGACTCAGCCGCCTCAACTAGACGTACAGTTGATACAACAACTGGAACTAGTCTAACAAATTGCATTGTCTTCACCAAGCCAACCTAGTTTCAAATTACTCACCCCCCTTACATTATTCCACTGCTAAAGAATCTGTAATCTATCGTTTGACAAATTTGAACTGAAGAATTTTATCATGCTATCTTTCATTTCCTCTGTTCATATTCTTCATGCGTGTATGATGGCATGTTCTTCACTACAACATATCCTGATTGCAAGTATTCTGATTCTGTGATGACTTAGTTTCCCTTGTGTTTCAATTTTTCACTCCGATCTTTGTCAAATTCTTTAGAGTTCGACGAATTTCTAAAAATCTCCCATTCACCCCCCTCTGGGAGATAACCTGCGCTTTCAGAGGCCCAGCCTTTCGAGGGCTTTCACCAAAATAGATTAATTTTTTAGGCATATCTCTCATGAAAAATGACGTCAGTGAGAAATGCATTTCTGACAAATTACGTGCCCATAACTACAAGCATAGATTTGGGCGAGAATGACTAGAGGGGAAAGGGTACGAAACAAAATCACTCGGCCAGATAAAGAATAAAAATAAAGTAGATAGCTATGAGTGATAAGTTCATTGGATGAAACACCAAATCTAGAATAGAAGAGCATCCTAAGAAACAAAGAAAAGAGGGGAAACACGAAGATAAAAAAGGAAACCTAATGACTCAAACAAATAACAGAAGATGAGTAGAAGGTAGATAAGGGTAGGAATGAATTCCTTTCAGAAAGAGAGTAATTCCCCGCTACCAAAAATTATATCTCGTGGCATAAGATACAAATTGTGATGCCCTGTGACATTTTTCCTGGAAGAAAGATTAGTAAGTCTTCACCACCCATAGGTTCAAACACATTTTTTGGTCGAGCGGGAATCATTATCTTTCGAGAAGCTCTAGAATTTTTCATGTGTGAAGTGTTAGCAACTTAGCATAATCATAGGAATAGGCATTGATTCCATTTCCAGAGACATGCACATCATGTTTTGAAGAAGTACACATGTAGTCCTTCTATAGATTATTCAATCTATTTCTCTTCAAGGAGTAAGCAGCGCCATACTGCAAAGAATTTTCATTTCCTCGAAGATAATTTCCCTACAAGGTCAGATTAGAAGTAACATTAAGCTTTTCAAATGATGAATTTCTCAACCCATGTTTGCTTCTTGGGTGAACCTATCCTGCAATTAGTGCCAAAATACCGAGCAAAAACACTGCCATTCTCTTGCTTTAACAATTTGTAGTTAGAGTTGAGCAACTCATCATCATCAACAAGAATGGGATAGTCATATCAAAATAGTAATGCAGGTTCGAGAGTTTGTTTCTCTTGGCAAGGACCCAACTTGTCCTAGGATATCGTACGGGCGTCTAGTAAGTAGCATCAGCACTTAGTTTTCTCTCGAAGCCCAAACCTTCCTTTCTAGGATTTTTGTGAAGAATCGACTTCTTGAGCACATCACAAAGAGTCTGGTGCCCTTTGAGACTTTTGAGCAGTCCAGTATCAAACAAGTTATTCAACCTAGCACTCTCATCAGAAATTGCAACATATTCCTTGGAGGAGGAGTTAGTTTCAACAATAACATTAGTTGCATTTCTTTCAACAGTTGTAGATGTATCAGGAGTGGAATCGGCATTGCTATGCTCTAAACATTTTAGGCAAGGTGATACAAATCCAGGAAACATTTTAGTTTGTTCGCCGAAGAGAGAATCATTTTATTTCTTAAGATCATCATAGGATACCTTCAGTGGTTTGAGCTCTTGATACCTTTTCAAGAAATCATTGGACAACTTCGCGTAATCAACTAATAAAGTCTGAAATCCTTGATCCGCCACGCAGAGAGTTGCATGGCTTGTATCCGGCGGGCTCGGCACGCACTTTAACACCCCCAGTGTCATGCTACAGTAATCTCCCACTAATGGTGCCATGTCATCAAGTTTGACTAAGTCAAATTACCACTTAAGAAAAATCAAGGCCATTTTCAAATTTTAAATTTCAAGTCAAAAATCTACATCTTCAAAAACGAAAACACAATAGTTCATAATTTTACAATTTTTTCCTAAGTAATTATGTTGGGGAAAACAACGTCACTAAAAATCCTTTGAGGAATCTTTCATCATGAAAATAGTACCTAAACAACCCTATTTAATCAAATTTCATATAAAAAATTTAGATGAAATTATCTTGCCTCAAAACCTTTTTAGTTAACTTAACAGCCAATGACTACCGGGTCCCACCCTACATAACGATTCGTTTAATTAGTGACACTCACTATGGGGCCCACTAGCTAAACTAGATTAGTTAAAGTAAATAAAACCATGTTAAATGGGCTCTATCCCTAACAGTGGGGTCCCACTGGTCAGTTTTGACCAGTCAATGGTCCTGTTGACTATTGACTGGACCTGCTGAGTCAGCAGGGGCCCCACGAGTCAGCCTCTGCTGACTGGCCTGTTGACCCAGTCAACAGGGCCCACTGTCAGCCACAGTGCGCACTGCCGTGTGCACATAGCAATTATTCTTTTTTATTTTTCGAATTAATTTAAATCCAGTAAATTTCAAGAAATGTTTAAAACTTTGAAAAATCATATAAAATAAACCGTAAATCGGTTGAAATTAATTTATATATGAAAATTGCTCAAAAAACATGACGAATCCGAATATGCTATCCACTCATTTGTCACCTGCCTCTAACATGATGAACATGGAACCGTCCCCTCCAGTTCATTTGTCCGAAAACCGCCGAAAGCTGGGAAATATCCCCGGATATTTTCTCACTCCGTCTATAACACTTAGCAATGCGATAGGTCACCCCTAGCATAGATTACGATCATGTCATGCTTTTTGTTGTATTTGTATGCCTGCTATTTTTTTCTTCCCCCTCCTTCTGCTCTGGTAGACCCCGAGACCGTTGTTGATCTGGTGATCGACCACTTCATCGTCGAGGGTCCAAGTCTGTCTGCAGAGCTTCCAGGAAGCAAAACCCACTTGAACATTTCTATATTGCCCATATCTTTCTCTCTCATGCTTGCATTAGATTTTGCTACTATTGTTCCATAACTCCTAATCTGGTGCATAGCCTACTTTTGTAACCTACTGTTGTTACCTTACCTGTTATCCTAAATTCTTAGATAGGTTGTTTAGTGATCCACCAGAGACCCCTCACCTTGTCCATGTTGCCCCCGCTTTATCATAGATGACCTGATCAACGTGATCGATGTACTGAGCCCAATACATCACCGCACACCCCCTTAGTTGTACGACTCTGTAGAGCTACTATGAGTGACGAGGGTGATACCTCGTATAGCACTTCCGATGAGATCTCTGTAGTGTAGTTCATCGGGCGTGGTCTACGGAGGGTGATTCCTCCTTCACCACTCCTGATAATGACTCTGTTGTGCAACACCTCAAGTGTGAACCCTCGAGGGTGATTCCTCCAAGCTCGCCTTGACGGTTACATCCCGTGGAATCCATCAAGGGTGATTCCTAGGGTTTTCCCCCTTGATGTTATAGACACGCGGCTACTTTGACTTTACCCCAGAACCATGTTAAAGACGAGTCGGCCCCGATGGGTACCCGTGAGAGTTACTGTTTCTGCGGGACTGGAGGGACAGGCGGTACCACCCCGGTAGAGGTGGACCTGGGTTCCCGACAGTATCTTGTGAGTCGGCTTGACCGTGAGGGTACCCGCAAGTGATGTGGAGTCGGGTTGACCTGGAGGGTACCCACGAGAGAACTACGCGGCATGGGAGGTATTCTTAGCCCTTGTCGTAAGTCCGTGAGACGGGGCGACGGGACCACATATCGTGGATCATTGGTCATCTCTAATTTTCCCCTTGAAGAGGAAAGGGTGATGCAGCAAAGTAGAGATAAGTATTTACCTCAGTTAAGAACCAAGGTATCAATCCAGTAGGAGGAACACACAAGTCTCCAATAGATGCACCTGCACAAACTAACAAACACTTGCACACAACGCGAAAAAGGGGTTGTCAATCCCTTCATGGTCACTAGCAAGGGTGAGATCTGATAGAGATTGATATAAAAGATAAGTGAAAGGGTAAAATAAAGTAAATATAAATAAATTGCAGCAAGGTATTTATGGGTTTTTGGTTTTATAGATCTGGAAATAATATGATAAAAATAGACCCCGGGGCCATAGGTTTCACTAGAGGCTTCTCTCTTGAAAGAAACATACGATGGGTAAACAAATTACTGTTGAGCAACTAATAGAAAAGTGCATAGTTATGACGAGATCCAAGGCAATGATCATGAATATAGGCATCACGTCCGTGACAAGTAGACCGACTGCTACTTGCATCTAGTACTATTACTCCACACATCGACTGCTATCCAGCATGCATCTAATGTATTAAGTTCACAAGAACAGAGTAACGCCTTAAGCAAGATGACATGATGTAGAGGGATAGATCCAATCAATATGGTAAAACCCATGTTTTTATCCTTAATGGCAACAATACAAGCCTCGCTACCCCTACTGTCACTGGGTGAGAACATCGCAAGATTGAACCCATCATGAAGCACCTCTCCCATTGCAAGAAAGATCAATCTAGTTGGTCGAACCAAATCAATAGATCGGAGAGAAATACAAAGCTATCTTAATCATTCATAAGAGTTCAGAGAAGACTCAAATAATATTCATAGATAATCTGATCATGAACCCACAATTCGTCGGATCTCAACAAATGCACCGCAAAAGAGATTACATCGAATAGATCTCCAACAACATCAAGGATAACATTGTATTGAAGATCAAAGAGAGAGAAGAGCCATCTAGCTACTAGCTATGGACCCGTAGGTCTTTCATAAACTACTCACACATCATCGGAAGGGCAGCAAGGTTGGTGTAAAGGCCCTCCATGATTGAATCCCCCTCAGGTAGAGTGCCAGAAAAGTCCCCAAGATGGGATCTCACGAGAACAGAAGCTTGTGGTGGCGGAAAAGTATTTTTGGTGTGCCCTCTGGTATACGGGGAATATTCGGGTATTTATGGAGCTGGAATTAGAGTTAGGGGGGTCCCGTGGGGCCCACAAGCCTGGGTGGCGCGCCCACCTGGGGCACGCCCTCTGAGCTTGTGGCTCTCTCATGGCCTCCTCCTGGAGCTTCGTGGTTGTATTCTTGTCCAAGAAAAATCCTCAAAAAGTTTCGTTTCGTTTGGACTCCGTTTGGTATTGATTTTCTGTAGAAGACAAAAACAAGGAAAAAAACAACAACTGGCAGTGGGCACTAGGTTAATAGGTTAGTCCCAAAAAATGATATAAAATAGTATATTAATACATATAAAACATCCAAGATGTATGATATAATAGCGTGGAACAAACAAAAATTATAGATACGTTGGAGACGTATCAAGCATCCCAAGCTTAATTCTTGCTCGTCCTCGAGTAGGTAAATGATAAAAACAGAATTTTTGATATGGAATGCTACCTAACATGTTTATAAGTAATCTTTCTTATTGTGGTATGAATATTTAGATCCATAAGATTCAAAACAAAAGTTTAATATTGACAAAGAAACAATAATACTTCAACCATACTAATAAAACAACCATGGCATTTTGAAATATCATTGCTAAAGAAAGTTATCCCTACAAAATCATATAGTCTTGTCATGCTCTATCTTCATCACACAAAGTATTTATCATGCACAACCCCGATGACAAGCCAAGCAATTGTTTCATACTTTTGACGTTCCAAAGCTTTTTCAATTTTCACGAAATACATGAGCGTTAGTCATGGATATAGCACTATGGGTGGAACAGAAGGTGGTGGTGGACAAAAAGGAGAAAGAAATTCTCACACCAACTAGACAAATTAATAGGCTATGGAGATGCCCATCAATTGATATCGGTGCAAGTGAGTAGGGATTGCCATGCAACGGATGCACTAGAGCTATAAGTGTATGAAAGCTCAAAAGAAAACTAAGTGGGTGTGCATCCAACTCGCATGCTCACGAAGACCTAGGGAAATTTTGAGGAAGCCCATCATGAAGAATTCCCACTAGTAATATATTGAAGGGACAACATAGGAGACTCTATATCATGAAGAACATGGTGCTATTTTGAAGCACAAGTGTGGAAAAATGATAGTAACATTGTCCCTTCTCTCTTCTTCTCTCATTTTTTTTCTTTTGGGCTCTTTGGGCTCTTTTTTTATTTTGGGATCTTTGGCCTCTTTTTATTAGAAGTCCGGAGCCTCATCCCGACTTGTGAGGGAATCATAGTCTCCATCATCCCTTCCTCACATGGGACAATGCTCTAATAATGATTGAAAGGATCGATATAGTTGACTAGAGGGGGGTGAATAGGAAACTAACAATTTTTAGCTTTTCTTTACAAATTTAAACTTTGCATCAAAGTAGGTTGTCTAGATATGCAACTAGGTGAGCAACCTATATGATGCAACAACAACAAGCACACAAGCAAGCAAGGGATATAACACAAATAAGCTTGAACAAGTAAAGGCACGAGATAACCAAGAGTGGAGCCGGAGAAGACGAGGATGTGTTACCGAAGTTCCTTCCTTTTGAAGGGAAGTACGTCTCCATTGGAGCGGTGTGGAGGCACAATGCTCCCCAAGAAGCCACTAGGGCCACCGTATTCTCCTCACGCCCACACACAATGCGAGATGCCGTGATTCCACTATTGGTGCCCTTGGAGGCGGCGACCGGACCTTTACAAACAAGGTTGGGGCTATCTCCACAACTTAATTGGAGGCTCCCAACGACACCACGAAGCTTCACCACAATGGACTATGGCTCCGCGGTGACCTCAACCGTCTAGGGTGCTCAAACACCCAATAGTAACAAGATCCACAAGGGATTAGTGGGGGAATCAAATTTTTCTTGGGTGTAGATCGGGGCCTTCTCAACCAATCCCTAGAAAATCAACAAGTTTGTTTGGCTAGGGAGAGAGATCGGGCGAAAATGGAGCTTGGAGCAACAATGGAGCTTGGAAATGGAAGAGGTGGTCAACTCGGGGAAGAAGACACCCCTTATATAGTAGAGGGACAAATCCAACCGTTATCCACCAACTCAGCCTGCGTAGCACGGTACTACCGCGCCAGGGCAGCGGTACTACCGCAAGGGCGTGCGGTACTACTGCAGGGCCCCGCGGTACTACCGCCCGAGCAGCACTAACCAGGAAAGCCCAAATGCACTGAGGCAGAGGGAGGTAGAACCGCTGGCGCGGTACTACCGCTCCCCCATGCAGTACTACCGCAAGGCAGGGATGTTCCAGTTTTTGGGAAGGCACGGACATATAAAAATACATCCGTGGCAACTTCTGCTGAGTTGGAGTCCGTGCAAAAATCCGACACGGTAGTACCATAAGCCAGGAGCGGTTCTACCGCGTGGGGTGCGGATGTAAAAAATTACATCCGCCCCTACTGCCGCGCATGCTGCTGAGCCTGGCCAGAGCGCACGGTACTACCGCGCCGCTGGCGCGGTACTACCGCGTATGGCGCGGATGTAAAAAATTACATCGGCCCTTACTACCGCAAACGCCACAACGCCTAGCCTGAGGCCACAGTACTACCGCTCCAAGGAAGCGGTACTACCGCGCCCGAGGCCGGTACTACCGCAAGGGCCTGCGGTACTACCGCTCCTAGGAGCAGTACTACCGCATGCCCCAGCTCAGCAAACACGACATTTTGCAAAGACATGAAAAGACGGAGGATGCTCCAAAGAGCCAATGGAAAGGCGGTGCAAATGAAGTAAACATGTACGTGATGATTCCACCCAAACCTTTCCAAAGCGGACCCCCTCTTAATAGTATGGCTTTCCTACGACTCAAATCCACCGAAAAGAAACGTAGAGAAACGCCATCTTCAATAGTCTTCGAGGGGCACCAAATCATCTCGTGCCTAGTGATGAAATGTCTGAAATACTCAATGCACATGATTATTCCGCAAAAGCATTGTCATCAATCACCAAAAAAACTAAGGGATAAATATGCCCTTACAATCTCCCCCTTTTTGGTGGATTGATGACAATACGGGATTTGCATAAAGGGAGATAACAAAGAACATGAGCAAACCCCACATTTCTAAAATATAGACGGGCTCCCCCTAGAAGTGTGCTATCTAGATAAGTGCTTTGGACTGCACGGCACACATGCTAGGATCAACACTCCCCCTGTATTTTAGAGACAAGGCATATCTTGCGACAATAAGGCTAACACTAAGCAAGATAGTAACTATGAGCATAAAATAAATAGCACAAGATAGCAGAAGCTCAATAAGGTACGATAGAGTGCATATGTCTTACACCATATGATAGAGAGGTCTCACACGCGCAAACCAAACCAAAGCAAACGAGGTTCAACAGAATGAAAGCAAGCGAAACAAACATGACACGACACAAGACTCGCAAATCCTACACTCTCTCCCCCTTTGGCATGGAGACGCCAAAAAGGCAGAGAGGACACCTACAACACAAGTGGTGGCTCAAGCGGAGTAGTCACTCGCACGCTCTCCGTCGGACTCGGCAGCGGGGATGGGCTCCTCCTCAGAATCAGTCCACTTGTAGCCTTGTTTTGCCATCCGCTCAGCCTCTGGAGTGATGTGCTTCTCGGAGCCGCTGGAAATGTCCTCTCCAAAAACCTTCATGATCTTCTTGTCGCGGCGGTGACTCTCCTTGGAGGCAACGTGAGTCCGGTACCGTCCCTTTGCTTGCATGCAGAACAAGGCCTTCATCTTGGCCTTCAGCTTCTTAGCCCACGAGGGCTCAGCAGAGGGAGGAGCATGCCCAACAGAGTTGTCCTCATCTGTGTCGTCCTCCTCAATCTCCTCCTCATCAACATCCATCCTAGCAGCCTCAGCCTCAACACGAGTAGTAGTGTTGGCCCACTGGGTCTTGACACGGAGCTTGATGGGCTCATGACGAGTCCAGTCAGGAGCAAGAAACTCATCACCGGGAAACAGCTTCTCCCAAGTCTTCGAGATCAACAGAAACAGGTAAGGTCCATAGATGGGTACCTTGCGGTTGAACACCGCGAACCGAAGCTCGCACCACATGATATGTGAGACATCAAGTGGTTGCGCCTTAGAAATGCGCGCCTCCTCACAAAGGAGCATCATATCCACAAGATAGGCATGCACCTTGTCCTTGTCACCAATGCGGGGGAAGAGGGAGTTGCGGAAGATGCGATGCATGATGTCCAGGAAAGAGTTCAGCACCCGCGTCTTCTTGCCATTAGGAAGCAACTTCTCAACATAACACTGCTGGAGCTTGTTCTTGTTGGCTGACTCGGAGTTGGCATGAGGGCGAACACCAACGGGCGTGTTGAGCCCCTCATCAGGTACGTGGAGCAAATCCATGAAGTCCTTCCATGTAGCAGTCAACTAACATCCATTGGTCATCCAGGTCATCCTTCGTTCCTCATCAGGGTGAAAGTGAACCGAAGCAAAGAACTGGGCCACAAGCTCGGGATCAAAGTCCAGGTGGAAAGAGATCACATCCTCAATGGCAAATTGCTCCACGAGATCCAAGGCCTCACCAAAGTAGGCACGGTGCTTATCATCCCTCATGTGATTCATGTCAATCCAGTGCACGTCCACATATATGTTCTGCTTCCCCTTGATCACATCTAGATAAATGAGATTCTGTTGCTTGGTCCAGAACAGGTCATTCCCTCTGAAGTTGGCACGAGGATTCACATAGGGGTTGATCTTCCTTTGAGTGATAAACTCAACCAGTGGTATCTCATCCATGCCCATGGAGGGCTCCTTGTTCTTGGTGGCGGTGGTCTTGGTCTTGCGTTGTGGGGCATTGGAGCCCTCTGGAGCTTCGTCTTGGTTGCGCAGACGCTTGGAGCCCGTGTCACGGCTGGGATTGGAATGGCGAGCAGGGGCACTGGAGCCACCACCTAAGACACAACACAAAACACGCACGAGAAGCGAGAAAGATCAATGCAAGACCACAGCAAAACAGGTGAAACAAGTAGAAGGCGCACTTGGTAATTGCCATGAGGGAGATTTGACAACAACGGTAGTATCGCATGGGTGCGCGGTACTAAAATTTTAGTGCTGCTCCTAGCAACGGTAGTACCGTGCCACGGTGGCACGGTAGTACCGTGTCTTGGAGCGGCAGTAACATTTTAGTGCCGCGCCCTGCGCGGTAGTACCGCTCCAGAGGAGCGGTAGTACCGCACGGCGGCAGATCCGAGTCCACAATTGGATCTGAGCGCAACCGTGACAACGACGCAGTACTACGATTGATCAAATCTACCACGGGGCAACATAGCAAGTACAATCTCTACGCATTACTACTCTCCTACATCCTACTCTTGCATAGATTTGGCCTAAAATCTCAAGAACAACATGCATCTCCCCAAAAACCTAGAAGCAAATGAACGAACCAAGGAGAGAGGGATTTGGGGAGAAACCTTGTTCCATGGCAAGAGGAAGTGGTAGGGAACGATCCCACCCGGCCCGAATCCGAGGAGAGCGGCCAGAGACGGAGATCCGGCGAGGGTCTTCGGCGTCGTTCTTGGGCAGGAGAGAGAGAGAGACGGCGTGGGGAGGAAGAGTGAATGGGTATGGGGGAGTTGGAACTCCCCCTGCCCGCTCTTAACCTCCACGCGCTCTCGACTGCGTGGTAGTACCGCATGTCATCGCGGTAGTACCGCCTGGGTGGAAGTACCGCACCGAGGGCGGTAGTACTGCTCCCCCAGGCGGCAGTAAAACATTACGGCCATGCTGGGTGCGGTAGTACCGTGAGCAGCTCCCGCGGTAGTACCGTGGCAAGCCGTGGTAGTACCGTCTGCCCAAGACAATGCAAGTTTCAAACCAGAGAAGAACAAGGGGCCTTTGCAAGGCAACCTTCAAGCGAACGGACGGACCAAAACGCTGACACAAGAGACATCACACACACGCTCGGCACGAAGAAAGAGAGACAAGAGACAACAAAGACTAGACACGCAACACAACCTCTCCAAAAAGAGGGCGGTGGCCGGAGCCACCTATGTTTGAGTCAATTGGTATGGCGCCGCGAAGAATTATCCTTGGGCCCATGACCAAAACTCGTCCTTGAAGCACCAGTTCCATCAACAATGGTTAATGTGAAAGAGTTGATCAATTTATGCATAATGCGGGAGGGAGAGTTCATTGAGAGAACAACACTCCCCTTATATACATGCCTACACCTAAACAAGATAACAAGTTGAGTATGGTGGGGTGTGCAAGGGTTCAAGCAACATTGCTCGTTAGCTCATGCCTTAACTCGCGAAATCTTGCTTCATCCAAGGGCTTCGTGAAAATATCTGCAAGGTTATCATGAGTGTTGACGTAGTTGAGCTCGATCTCCCCTCGCCTAAATGTGATCCCGGATTAAGTGATACCGAATCTCAATATGCTTCGTCTTGAAGTGTTGCACCGGGTTGAGAGAAATCTTGATGGTACTTTCATTGTCACACCAAAGAGGCACTTTGTCACAAATGACACTGTAATCCTTTAAAGTTTGCCTCATCCATAGAAGTTGTGCACAACAACTACCGGCCGCCACATACTCTGCTTCGGTGGACGAGAGAGACACACAACTTTGCTTCTTAGAAGACCAACTTACCAAAGAGCAACCAAGGAATTGGCACCCTTTAGAAGTGGACTTCCTATCCACTTTGTCTCCCGCCCAATCCGAGTCCGAATAACCTACAAGCTTGAAGTTTGCTCCTCTTGGGTACCATAAGCCAAAGTTTGGGGTATGAGCCAAATATCGAATGATTCGCTTGACCGCCAGAAAGTGGCTTTCCTTAGGAGCGGCTTGAAACCATGCACAAATTCCCACACTCAACATGATATCCGGTCTAGATGCACAAAGGTAAAGCAAGGAGCCAATCATGGAGTGATATACCTTTTGATCCACCACTTTACCATTGGGATCAATGCCAAGTTGGCACTTGGTGGGCATTGGAGTGGAAGTCGGCTTGACATCACTTAGCTTGAATCTCTTTAGCATGTCTTGAGTGTATTTGGCTTGGTTGATGAAGGTTCCTTCTCTTCTTTGTTTGACTTCGAATCCAAGGAAGAACTTCAACTCTCCCATCGAAGACATCTTGAACTTAGAGGTCATGAGAGCGGCAAATTTCTCATTGAAAGCTTTGTTAGGGGAACCAAAGATAATATCATCAACATATAGTTGGCGCACAAACAACTCCCCTTTGACCTTCTTAGTAAAAAGAGTGGGGTGGATTTTCCCAACTTCAAATCCACGATCTTGCAACAACTCGGTAAGGTGGTCATACCACGCACGTGGGGCTTGTTTAAGGCCATAGAGTGCCTTATCGAGTTGATACACATGATCCGAGAAGTAGGGATCCTCGAACCCGGGGGGTTGTTTGACATATACCAACTCATTAATAGGACCATTAAGAAAAGCACTCTTCACATCCATTTGTTGCAACTTAAAGTTATGATGAGAAGCATAAGCAATCAACAAACGAATGGATTCAAGGCGAGCAACGGGAGCAAAGGTTTCACCGTAGTCGATACCCTCGACTTGGGAGTAGCCTTGTGCTACCAATCTTGCCTTGTTGCAAACTATTGTCCCATGAGCATCTTGTTTGTTCTTGAATATCCACTTGGTTCCAATGACATTGTGGTTCCCCGTTGGCCTTGGCACCAATCTCCACACCTTGTTGTACTCTAAGTTGTTGAGTTCTTCATGCATGGCATTGAGCCAATCCGGATCTTCGAGCGCCTCATAGACCTTTTGGGGTTAAACACAAGAGACAAACGCGTGATGTTCACAATAGTTTGCCAATTGTCTATGAGTGCTTACCCCCTTTTGAATGCTTCCAAGCACATTCTTCATGAGATGACCCTTGGTGGAGAGCTTGGATGCAATCTTGGCGGCACGACGCTCCAATTCCTCCTCGGGGGTGAGTTGAGGAGCGGTCACTGGATCATCTTGAGAGCCATCTTGAGATTGTGCTTGATCTTGAGCTTGCTCTTGATCTTGAACTTGCTCGGAGGAGAGAACTTGGCCTTGGGCATCATTTGGTGATTCAACACCATCTTGAGGTAGATCTTGCCCGTGGTCTTGTTCATGAGGTTGAGGGCCTTCACTCTGTTCTTCGGAAGTGTGTGGGCCTTGGGTTGGTGATGGCTCCACTTGAGTGGAGCATTGTCCTTCTCCTTCGGCCACAAGGGGTTCCTCAATGGGTAGGATAAAACCAACTCCCATTCTTCTTATGGCTTGGGGAGGAATTTCATCACCTACATCACAAGTGCCTTTGCTCCACTTGGGAGCCGTTATTCTCATCAAACTCCACGTTACACGTCTCCTCAATAAGTCCCGTGGACTTACTGAGGACACGGTAAGCATGAGAGTTTGTAGCATAACCAACAAATATGCCCTCATAAGCTCTAGCCTCAAATTTAGACAAATGAACACCTTTCTTGAGAATGAAACACTTACACCCGAACACCCGAAAGTACTTGAGGTTGTGCTTGTTACCGGTTAGTATCTCATATGGAGTCTTGTTCAAGCCCTTGCGGAGGTAGAGCCGATTGGATGCATGACACGCGGTGTTGATGGCTTCGGCCCAAAAGTTCTATGGAGACTTGAACTCCGCCATCATGGTCCTTGCCGCATCCATCAACGTCCGGTTCTTCCTCTCCTCTACACCGTTGAGGGGTGTATGGTGCAGAATATTGATGCTTGATCCCCTCATCACTAAGAAACTCATCCAAGGTGTAGTTCTTGAACTCGGTGCCGTTGTCACTTCTTATTGTCAAGATCTTTGCATTGTGTTGACGTTGGGCTTCATTTGCAAAGTCAATGACGGTTTGTTGGGTCTCGCTCTTCCTCTTGAAGAAATATACCCAAGTGTATCTTGAATAATCATCCACAATCACCAAGCAATACTTTCTACCCCCAAGGCTATCAAAGGATGGAGGCCGAAAGAGATCCAAGTGAAGGAGCTCCAAAGGCCTCTTCGAGTAAATGATAGTCGTGGGAGGGTGAGCCTTTTCATGTAGCTTTCCTTCGATACAAGCACTGCAAGCACGATATTTAGCAAAACTAACATTTGTTAGTCCACGGACATGGTCCCCCTTGAGAACACTTTGCAAAGATCTCATATTGACATGGGCTAAACGGCGATGCCAAAGCCATCCCACGTCAACTTTAGCCATTAGGCATGTCACGGTCTTAGTGGGTCGCTCCGAAAAGTTAATCACATAGAGACCGTTCTCGACATGCCCAACAAAGGCTACTTTAAGAGTCTTGATCCACAAGAGTGCCACGGTATCAACATCAAAGAAAGTGGCAAAGCCCATGAGTGCAAGTTGATGAACGGAAAGTAAATTGTACGCAAGGGACTCAACAAGCATGACCTTCTCGATCGTGAGATCATGAGAAATGACAACCTTGCCAAGTCCCAATACCTTAGAGGACGAGGCATCACCCCACTCGACATTGGTGGGCATAGATGGAATCTTGTGAACGTCCACCACCAAGTCCTTGCTTCCGGCCATATGATTAGTGGCTGCACTATCGAGCAACCATGATCCCCCACCGGAAGCAAACACCTACAAGAAATCAATGCTTGGTTTTAGGTACCCATTTTGTGATGGGTCCTTTGATGTTAGTAACAAGGGTCTTAGGAACCCAAATAGACCATTCAATTTACTCATAAGAAGAACCAACAAATTTGGCATAAACATGTCCATCACTAGCACGGCATAACACATAAGAAGGGTTAAAGTCGCCGGCTTTGTTAGGAGGGGTAGCATTGCCCTTCTTAGCATCACTACCCTCCACATTGTTGTTCTTCTTCTTCTTAGAAGCACCCTCTCCCTCCTTCACAAAGGTTTGCTTGAGAGGGGGAGGTCGTTTGGCCTTGTCATCCTTCTTCTTGTTCTTGGACTTGGGTGTGAAACCAACTCCTTCCTTGGCCACAACTTCCTTTTGATTGCTCAAAAGGTCATTGAGGTTCTTCTCTCCTTGTATGCACGACACAAGGCCTTTCTCAAGTTGCTTCTTCAACTTTGCATTCTCCTCAACAAGATGCACATGCTCACAACAAGGGTTAGTAGCATTTGCATTATCAATTAAAACCATATGAGGAAAGGTGGCTTTCTCCTTGGTTAGCTTTACTTGGAGATGATCATGAGACTCTTTGAGGCTAGCATGAGCACCATTCAAGACCTTGTGAGCCTTGTCAAGTAAATCAAACTCCTCTTTGAGTCTAGCAAGATCAACCTCAAGCTTGGCCTTCTGGGAGATTAGCACACGAGATACAACAAGAGCATGATCAAGATCTTTCTTTAATTTAGCATGGTCATCGTTGAATGACTCCTCAAGAGCCAAACGAATACCTCGCTCTTCCTCAAGAGCATTGGAAAGATCCGAAATCTCATCAGCATAGTCACGACTATGCCCTTCCACCTTAGAGATGGTATCTTCGTGAGCCTCGATCATGTCATTGGCTTCACCAAGTTGTTCCAAGAGAGCAACGAAGTGCTTCTTGGATTTACCCTTAAGCTTACTCATAAAAGACTCAAATTCATTCTTCTCCACATTAGACCCCTCATGTTCATCAATGAAATCCGTCAAACAAGGATTATTAATGATGGTAGTTTTAATGTTGGGGGTTACCTTGTTGGTGGCTTTAGCCATGAGGCACTTGGCGGTGATGTTCTCATTGGGTGAGTCAAAGAGAGACACCCATGGAGTTGTTGCAATGGCAAGGGAGGCCACGGCAACCGACTCACCTTCAGCATCATCATCATCCTCATTGTACTCTTCTTGTGCCACCAACCCCTTGGGTGGAGTCTTCTTGGTGAAGTTGCTCTTGTTGGGGAAAGACTTGGCCTTGTCCTTTCGGATGAGCTTGCCACCATTGTCTTCCCTCTTCTCATAAGGACATTCCGCAACAAAATGGCTCACATTGCCACAATTATAGCAAGTCCTCACTCGTTGCTTGACTTTCGCGCCACTTGAGTTGTTCTTGTTGAAGTTGGGCCTTGAGTTCTTCTTACTCCAAAATTGCCTTGAAGCAAGAGCCATGTGTTCATGATAAGCATACTTTGTATCTTCAGGATTGCTCTCCTCTTCTTCCTCTTCATCCTCTTCTTCCACACAAACCTTGGCCTTCAATGCAAGGTTGGGCATCTTTGCTCTTTGAGAACGTAACACCGCATTGTCAGCGGTTTTGTCCAAGATACTCATTGCCACGAACTCATCCAATACTTCACTCGAGGACAACGTGTGGAAATCCGGCCTTTGACGAATGACGGAGGACATGGCCATGTTTTAAGGCATCATGGCCTTGAGGAACTTGCGCTTGATCCAATTGTCATCTGTATCCTTGCTCCCATGATCTCGGAGAGAGACCGCGAGAGTAGTTAATCTCCGATAAAGCTCACGAGGTTATTCATCCTCTTTCATTGCAAACTCATCGTCTTCATCTTGCACCACTTCATAGTTGGAGCATTGAATGCTTGCGCTTCCCCTATAGAGTGAGACAACTTGGTGCCAAGCATCCTTGGCCATGGAGTAGGGCCGGAGATGAGCAAGATCTTCGGGTGGGATTGCATCTTGGATGATGAAGAGAGCATTCTCATTGAATTGATTGTCCGCGGCTTCTCTAGGAGTGATGTTGCTTCGATCATGCGGATAAAAACCTTCTTCAATGATTCTCCAAAGATTAGTATTAACATGGTTTAAATGGCGCTTAAAGAGATAGACCCAAGAATCAAAGTCCTCATTTTTCACAATCTTAGGGGGAGGACCGGCATGATTCAAATGAGTGGAGGGAATCGGTCCTCCATAAACAAGTGGAGGTTCCACATGGGCAAAGATGCCGGTGCCATTTTTACCACTAGAAGAAGGAGCCTTTTCACTAGTAGCTTCCCCCTTGTCGGAGTTAGCATCTGTCACCTTGTTAGTGGAATCACCCACTTTCATCGGTGCGGTGGATAATTTAAGCCCTTCTATGAACTTATTACACATGCTTTCAACCTCGGTCTTCATGGAGGTTTTCAATGTGTCTAAAGCCACATTGAATTCCTCATGAGAGACCGCGGTTCCCCCATCGCCCGTAGACGAGACCGGATTCGCACCGGAGTGCTCCTCCACACCGTCTACGGTGTCAACCATACTCTTCGGACGGCAAAGTCCTTAATAAAGAGATGAGGCTCTGATACCAATTGAAAGGATCGATATAGTTGACTAAAGGGGGGTGAATAGGCAACTAACAACTTTTAGCTTTTCTTTACCAATTTAAACTTTGCATCAAAGTAGGTTGTCTAGATACGCAACTAGGTGAGCAACCTATATGATGCAACAACAACAAGCACACAAGCAAGAAAGGGATATAACACATATAAGCTTGCACAAGTAAAGGCACGAGATAACCAAGAGTGGAGCCAGTGAAGACGAGGATGTGTTACCGAAGTTCCTTCCTTTTGAAGGGAAGTACGTCTCCGTTGGAGCGGTGTGGAGGCACAATGCTCCCCCAAGAAGCCACTAGGGCCACCGTATTCTCCTCACGCCCTCACACAATGCGAGATGCCGTGATTCCACTATTGGTGCCCTTGGAGGTGGCGACCGGACCTTTACAAACAAGGTTGGGGCTATCTCCACAACTTAATTGGAGGCTCCCAACGACACCACGAAGCTTCACCATAATGGACTATGGCTCCGCGGTGACCTCAACCGTCTAGGGTGCTCAAACACCCAAGAGTAACAAGATCCGCAAGGGATTAGTGGGGGAATCAAATTTTTCTTGGGTGTAGATCGGGGCCTTCTCAACCAATCCCTAAAAAATCAACAAGTTTGATTGGCTAGGGAGAGAGATCGGGCGAAAATGGAGCTTGGAGCAACAATGGAGCTTGGAAATGGAAGAGGTGGTCAACTCGGGGAAGAAGACACCCCTTATATAGTTGAGGGACAAATCCAACCATTATCCACCAACTCAGCCTGCGTAGCACGGTACTACCGCGCCAGGGCAGCGGTACTACCGCAGGGCCCCGCGGTACTACTGCCCGAGCAACACTAACCAGGACAGCCCAAATGCACTAAGACAGAGGGCAGTAGAACTGCTGGCGCGGTACTACCGCTCCCCCATGCGGTACTACCGCAAGGCAGGGATGTTCCAGTTTTTGGGAAGGCACGGACATATAAAATACATCCGTGGCTGCTGAGCCTAGCCAGAGTGCACGGTACTACCGCGTAGGGCGCGGATGTAAAAAATTACATCCGCCCCTACTACCGCAAACGCCACAGCGCCTGGCCTGAGGCCACAGTACTACCGCTCCAAGGAAGCGGTACTACCGGGGGCACTTGCGGTACTACCGCGCCCGAGGCCGGTACTACCGCAAGGGCCTGCGGTACTACCACTCCTAGGAGCAGTACTACCGCATGCCCCAGCTCAGCAAACACGACATTTTGCAAAGACATGAAAAGACGGAGGATGCTCCAAAGAGCCAACGGAAAGGCGGTGCAAATGAAGTAAACGTGTACGTGATGATTCCACCCAAACCTTTCCAAAGCGGACCCCCTCTTAATAGTACGGCTTTCCTACGACTCAAATCCACCGAAAAGAAACGTAGAGAAACACCGTCTTCAATAGTCTTCGAGGGGCACCAAATCGTCTTGTGCCTAGTGATGAAATGTCTGAAATACGCAATGCACATGATTAGTCCGCAAAAGCATTGTCATCAATCACCAAAACAACTAAGGGATAAATATGCCCTTACAATCTCCCCCTTTTTGGTGGATTGATGACAATGCGGGATTTGCATAAAGGGAGATAACAAAGAACATGAGCAAACCCCACATTTCTAAAATATGGACGGGCTCCCCCTAGATGTGTGCTATCTAGATAAGTGCTTTGGACTACACGGCACACATGCTAGGATCAACACTCCCCCTATATTTTAGAGACAAGGCATATCTTGCGACAATAAGGATAACACTAAGCAAGATAGTAACTATGAGCATAAAATAAATAGCACAAGATAGCAGAAGCTCAATAAGGTATGATAGAGTGCATATGTCTTACACCGTATGATAGAGAGGTCTCACACGCGCAAACCAAACCAAAGCAAATGAGGTTCAACAGAACGAAAGCAAGCGAAACAAACACGACACGACACAAGACTCGCAAATCCTACACTCTCTCCCCCTTTGGCATCGAGACGCCAAAAAGGTAGAGAGGACACCTACAACACAAGTGGTGGCTCAAGCGGAGTAGTCACTCGCACGCTCTCCGTCGAACTCGGCAGCGGGGCTGGGCTCCTCCTCAGAATCGGTCCACTTGTAGCCTTGTTTTGCCATCCAGTCAGCCTCTGGAGTGATGTGCTTCTCGGAGCCGCTGGAAATGTCCTCTCCAAAAACCTTCATGATCTTCTTGTCATGGCGGCGACTCTCCTTGGAGGCAACGTGAGTCCGGTACTGTCCCTTTGCTTGCATGCAGAACAAGGCCTTCATCTTGGCCTTCAGCTTCTTAGCCCACTAGGTGCTTAGATGCTTGGTTGTCCTTGAATATTTCCTTGGGGTGCCTTGGGAATCCCCAAGCTTAGGATCTTGCCACTCCTTATTCTGTAGTCCATCAAAATTTTACTCAAAACTTGAAAATTTCACAACACAAAAGTCAATAGAAAACTTGTGAGATCCGTTAGTGAAACAAAGCAAATAACCACTTTTAGGTACTGTTCTAAACTCATTCCAATTTTATATTTGTGTTATATTTACTGTATTCTAACTTCTCCATGGTTCATATCCCCCCGATACTACCCATAGATTCATCAAAATAAGCAAACAACACAATGAAAACAGAATTTGTCAAAAACAGAACAGTCTGTAGTAGTGTGGACTTTAGCCAAACTTCTGTAACTCCAAAAATTATGAAAAAATAGGAAAATTTAGGCAATTTGTATATAAATATTGTGTAAAAAAATATAGAATTTATCACCTTCCATCTGGTCATATCAATTCTGTTACTGGGCACAAAAGTTTTTGTTTTTCAGCAAAATCAAATCAACTATCACCCAAATCATCTCAAAGGTCTTACTTGGCACAAACACTAATTAAAACACTAAAACACAATTATTATAGATATTGCATAATTATTCAAGAACAGGAGCAAAAACATAAAACATAAAATAAAATTAGGTTGCCTCCCAACAAGCGCTATTGTTTAACGCCCCTAGCTAGGCATATTGCACAGATCTAGGTATTGTCATCTTTGGTATTTAATTCTTTCCTAATCAAATCTTCAAAAACCTTTCTTAGTAAATCCCTCTTTTCATGTTCTTCCCTTCTAGTGGGAGATCTTAAAGCATGGAAAGGACTTCGATTAGTAAATTTGACATTCATAATTTCATACTCAGGATCTTCACCAAAAATATCATCATATGAAACATGTAACTCATCTTTAATAGGTTCCCTAGACATCTCTTCAAGCCACTCCTTATCAAATCCCTAGTCAATTCCCTTAGTAATCCAATCAAATTTATCATAAGCACCAAGGTATAAAGCTTGTATAACTTCCGGATAGAGGACTCTTTTCCTTAGATTCACACTAAAAGCAAGGTAATCCCTAGACTCCAAACCACGTATAGTTTCTTTACCATGGAGAATTTCTTCTACGGGAGGGTGCTCAATTTTTTTATTATAATAGGAAAACATTTCTCTAGCTTCCCTAATTACATAGTCGAACTCACGCATAAGGGTAATATAGCGATTTTCTTAGACTTAGGATCATGTATGTTGGGAAGTTCGTAAAACATCTTTTGTAAGGCCGGATGCATATGTAAAAATTATCTTCCTAATTTAACCGCAAGCATGGCAATAGCATCCGCATAGCAATTTGTATAACTTAAGAATAGATCCCTTATCTAAAGGCATACTCCCATGCAATCAAAGAATTCTTGAATAAAATTCTTCCCAATAATATTCTCGTCACCTACATGATAGATCTTTGTTTTAAGATGAGTAGGGGTTTCATTATCAAGAGGATCATGATTAAGAATACAAGATTCAAATTTTTTGTTCAAGATTTTCACTACTATTTTCGATAACAAGATTCTAAGATTCAAACATGATGGCAAAGCAAGCAATCTAGCACACAAGCAAACAAAAAGAAAACGAAGAGACGGGCGGAAAGAAGGCGAATAAAAAGGCAAATATTTTTGTGTTTTTCTGAAGACGTTTTCGAAGTGGGGGAGAGGAAAACAAGAGGCAAATGGAAAATAATGTAAGTGCAAGAGATGAGAGTTTATGATAGGTACTTGGTAGGCTTGATGTAGATCCTCCCCGGCAATGGCGCCAGAAATTCTTCCTGCTACTTCTTGAGCTTGTGGCAAAGTAAAGATAAGTATTTCCCTCAGTTAAGAACCAAGGTATCAAACCAGTAGGAGGAACACACAAGTATCCAATAGATGCACTTACACAAACTAACAACACTTGCACACAACGCGAAAAAGGGGTTGTCAATCCCTTCACGGTCACTAGCAAGGGTGAGATCTGATAGAGATTGATATAAAATATAAGTGAAAAGATAAAATAAACTAAATATAAATAAATTGTAGCAAGGAATTTTTGGGTTTTTGGTTTTATAGATCTAAAAATAATATGATAAAAATAGACCCGGAGCCATAGGTTTCACTAGAGGCTTCTGTCTTGAAAGAAACATACAATGGGTAAACAAATTACTGTTGAGCAATTGATAGAAAAGCACATAGTTATGATGATATCCAAGGCAATGATCATGAATATAGGAATCATGTCCGTGACAAGTAGATCGACTCCTGCCTGCATCTACTACTATTACTCCACACATCAACCGCTATCCAGCATTCATCTAGTGTATTAAGTTAACGAGAACGGAGTAACGCCTTAAGCAATATGACATGATGTAGAGGGATAGATCCAATCAATATGGTAAAAACCCATCTTTTATCCTTATGGAAACAATACAAATACGTGCCTCGCTACCCTACTGTCACTGGGTGAGGACACCGCAAGATTGAACCCATCACAAAGCACCTCTCCCATTGCAAGAAAGATCAATCTAGTTGGCCAAACCAAATCAATAGATCAGAGAGAAATACAAAGTTATCTTAATCATGCATAAAAGAGTTCAGAGAAGACTCAAATAATATTCATTGATAATCTGATCATAAACCCACAATTCATCGGATCTCAACAAACACACTGCAAAAGAAGATTACATCAAATAGATCTCGAAGAACATTGATGTCTACTACACAACCTTCTTCTTGCACACGTTTTTGGGCCTCCAAGTGCAGAGGTTTGTAGGACAGTAGCAAATTTCCCTCAAGTGGATGACCTAAGGTTTATCAATCCGTGGGAGGCGTAGGATGAAGATGGTCTCTCTCAAACAACCCTGCAACCAAATAACAAAGAGTCTCTTGTGTCCCCAACACACCCAATACAATGGTAAATTGTATAGGTGCACTAGTTCGGCGAAGAGATGGTGATACAAGTGCAATATGGATGGTAGGTATAGGTATTTGTAATCTGAAAATATAAAAACAGCAAGGTAACTAATGATAAAAGTGAACACAAACGGTATTGCAATGCTAGGAAACAAGGCCTAGGGTTCATACTTCCACTAGCGCAAGTTCTCTCAAGAATAATAACATAATTGGATCATATAACTATCCCTCAACATGCAACAAAGAGTCACTCCAAAGTCACTAATAGCGGAGAACAAACGAAGAGATTATGGTAGGGTACGAAACCACCTCAAAGTTATTCTTTCCGATCAATCCATTAGGCTATTCCTATAAGTGTCACAAACAGCCCTAGAGTTCCTAGTAAAATAACACCTTAAGACACACATAAGCCAAAACCCTAATGTCACCTAGATACTCCAATGTCACCTCAAGTATCCGTGGGTATGATTATACGATATGCATCACACAATCTCAGATTCATCTATTCAACCAACACATAGAACCTCAAAAAGTGCCCCAAAGTTTCTACTGGAGAATCAAGACGAAAACGTGTGCCAACCCCTATGCATAGGTTCATGGGCAGAACCCGCAAGTTGATCACCAAAACATACATCAAGTGAATCAATAGAATAACCCATTGTCACCACGGTTATCCCACGCAAGACATGCATCAAGTGTTCTCAAATCATTAAAGACTCAATCCGATAAGATAACTTCAAAGGGAAAACTCAATCCATTACAAGAGAGTAGAGGGGGAGAAACATCATAAGATCCAACTACAATAGCAAAGCTCGCGATACATCAAGATCGTATCACCTCAAGAACACGAGAGAGAGAGAGAGAGAGATCAAACACATAGCTACTGGTACATACCCTCAGCCCCGAGGGTGAACTACTCCCTCCTCGTCATGGAGAGCGTCGGGATGATGAAGATGACCACCGATGAGGGATCCCCCCTCCGGCAGGGTGCCGGAACAGGGTCCCGATTGGTTTTTGATGGCTACAGAGGCTTGCGGCGGCGGAACTCCCGATCTATTCTGTTCCCCGATGGTTTTAGGGTATATCGGTATATATAGGATGAAGAAATACGTCAGGGGAGCCATGAGGGGCCCACGAGGGTGGAGGGCGCGCCCCCCTGCCTCGTGCCTCCCTCGTTGCTTTCCTGACGTGCACTCCAAGTCCCCTGGATTGCTTCCGTTCCAAAAATAACTCTCCCGAAGGTTTCATTCCGTTTGGACTCCGTTTGATATTCCTTTTCTGCGAAACACTGAAACAAGGGAAAAACAGAAACTGGCACTGGGCTCTGGGTTAATAGGTTAGTCCCAAAAATAATATAAAAGTGTTTAATAAAGCCCATAAACATCCAAAACAGATAATATAATAGCATGGAACAATCAAAAATTATGGATACGTTGGAGACGTATCAGCATCCCCAAGCTTAATTCCTGCTCGTCCTCGAGTAGGTAAATGATAAAAACAGAATTTTTGATGTGGAATGCTAGTTGGCAAAAAAATTAATGTAACCCTCTTAATTGTGGTATGAATATTCAGATCCGAAAGATTCAAGATAAAAGTTTAATATTGACATAAAAGTAATAATACTTCAAGCATACTAACTAAGCAATTATGTCTTCTCAAAATAACATGGCCAAAGAAAGTTCATCCCTACAAAATTATATAGTTTGGTCATGCTCCATTTTCGTCACACAAGAATGCTCTCATCATGCACAACCCCAATGACAAGCCAAGCAATTGTTTCATACTTTAGTAATCTCAAAAAATTTCAACCTTCACGCAATACATGAGCGTGAGCCATGGATATAGCACTATGGGTGGAATAGAATATAATGATGGGGGTTATGTGGAGAAGACAAAAAAGGAGAAAGTCTCACATCAACGAGGCTAATCAATGAGCTATGGAGATGACCATCGATTCATGTTAATGCAAGGAGTAGGGATTGCCATGCAACGGATGCACTAGAGCTATAAATATATGAAAGCTCAACAAAAGAAACTAAGTGGGTGTGCATCCAACTTGCTTGCTCACGAAGACCTAGGGCACTTGAGGAGGCCCATTGTTGGAATATACAAGCCAAGTTCTATAATGAAAAATTCCCACTAGTATATGAAAGTGACAAAACAAGAGACTCTCTATCATGAAGATCATGGTGCTACTTTGAAGCACAAGTGTGGAAAAAAGGATAGTAGCATTGTCCTTCTCTCTTTTTCTCTCTTTTTTTTGGGCCTTCTTCTTTTTTTATGGCCTCTCTCTTTTTTTTATATTCCTCACTTGGGACAATGCTCTAGAAAATGATGATCATCACACTTCTATTTATTTACAACTTAATGATTACAACTCGATACTAGAACAAAGTATGACTCTATATGAATGCCTCCGGCGGTGTACCGGGATATGCAATGAACCAAGAGTGACATGTATGAAAGAATTACGAATGGTGGCTTTGCCACAAATACTATGTCAACTACATGATCATGCAAAGCAATATGACAATGATGAAGTGTCATGATAAACGGAACGGTGGAAAGTTGCATGGCAATATATCTCGGAATGGCTATGGAAATGCCATAATAGGTAGGTATGGTGGCTGTTTTGAGGAAGATATAGGGAGGTTTATGTGTGATAGAGCGTATCGTATCACGGGGTTTGGATGCACCGGCGAAGTTTGCACCAACTCTCAAGGTGAGAAAGCGCAATGCACGGTACCGAAGAGGCTAGCAATGATGGAAGGTTGAGAGTGCGTATAATCCATGGACTCAACATTAGTCATAAAGAACTCACATACTTATTGGCAAAATCTACAAGTCATCAAAAACCAAGCACTACGCGCATGCTCCTAGGGGGGTAGATTGGTAGGAAAAGACCATCGCTCGTCCCCGACCGCCACTCATGAGGATGACAATCAAAGAACACCTCATGTTTCAAATTTGTTACATAACGTTTACCATACGTGCATGCTACGGGACTTGCAAACTTCAACACAAGTATTTCTCAATTTCACAACTACTCAACTAGCACAACTTTAATATCACTACCTCCATATCTCAAAACAATCATCAAGCATCAAACTTCTCTTAGTATTCAACACACTCATAAGAAAGTTTTTACTAGTATTGAAGACCTAGCATATTAGGATTATTTTAAGCAAATTACCATGCTATTTAAGACTCTCAAAATAATCTAAGTGAAGCATGAGAGAATAATAGTTTCTATAAAACAAAAGTTACCACCGTGCTCTAAAAGATATAAGTGAAGCACTAGAGCAAACAACAAACTACTCCAAAAGGTATGAGTGAAGATCAATGAGTAGTTGTATAATTATGTAACTATGTGAAGACTCTCTAACATTTAAGAATTTCAGATCTTGGTATTTTATTCATACAGCAAGCAAAACAAAAGAAAATAAAATGACGCTCTAAGCAAAACACATATCATGTGGTGAATAAAAATATAGCTCCAAGTCAAGTTACCGATGACCGAAGACGAAAGAGGGGATGCCATCCGGGGCATCCACAAGCTTAGGCTTTTGGTTGTCCTTGAATATTACCTTGGGGTGCCTTGGGCATCCCCAAGCTTAGGCTCTTGCCACTCCTTATTCCATAGTCCATCGAATCTTCACCCAAAACTTGAAAACTTCACAACACAAAACTCAACAGAAAACTCGTGAGCACCGTTAGCGAAAGAAAACAAACCACCACTTAAAGGTATTGTAATGAACTCATTATTTATTTGTATTGGTGTTAAATCTATTGTATTCCAACTTCTCTATGGTTTATAAACTATTTTACTAGCCATAGATTCATCAAAATAAGCAAACAACACACGAAAAAACAGAATCTGTCAAAAACAGAACAGTCTGTAGTACTCTGTAACTAACGCAAACTTCTGGAACACAAAAACTTCAGCCAAAATAGGAAGACCTAGACAATTTGTTTATTGATCAGCAGCAATTGGAATCAATATTTTATCACGTTCTGGTGATTTTTAACAATTATTTTCGTGAACAGAAAGTTTCTGGAATTTTCAGCAAGATCAAATAACTATCATCCAAGAGGATCCTATAGGTTTAACTTGGCACAAACACTAATTAAAACACAAAACCACATCTAAACAGAAGCTAGATGGATTATTTATTACTAAACAGAACCAAAAAGCAAGAAACTAAAATAAAATTGGGTTGCCTCCCAACAAGCGCTAACGTTTAACGCCCCTAACTAGGCATGGTGATTTCAATGATGCTCACATATAAGATAAGAATTGAAACATAAAGAGAGCATCATGAAGAATATGACTAGAACATTTAAGTCTAACCCACTTCCTATGCATAGGGATTTTGTGATCAAACAACTTATGGGAACAATAATCAACTAGCATAGGAAGGCAAAACAAGCATAACTTCAAAACTTTAAGCACATAGAGAGGAAACTTGATATTATTGCAATTCCTACAAGCATATATTCCTCCCTCATAATAATTTTCAGTAGCATCATGAATGAATTCAACAATATAACCAGCACCTAAAGCATTCTTTTCATGATCTACAAGTATAGAATTTTTACTACTCTCCACATAAGCAAAATTCTTCTCATCAATAGTAGTGGGAGCAAACTCAACAAAATAACTATCATGTGATTGAAAATTAAGATCAAGATGACAAGTTTCATGGTTATCATTATTCTTTATAGCATAAGTGTCATCACAATAATCATCATAGATAGGAGGCATGCTTTCATCATGATAAATTTGCTCATCAAAACTTGGGGGACTAAACATATCATCTTCATCAAACATAGCATCCCCAAGCTTGTGGCTTTGCATATCATTAGCATCATGGGTATTCAAAGAATTCATACTAACAACATTGCAATCATGCTCATCATTCAAAGATTTAGTGCCAAACATTCTAATGAATTATTCCTCTAGCAATTGAGCACAATTATCGGAATCCTTATTTTTCATGAAAGATATTAAAAAGATGAAGCATATGAGGTACCCTCAATTCCATTTTTTGTAATTTTCTTTTATAGACTAAACTAGTGATAAAACAAGAAACAAAAAGATTCGATTGCAAGATCTAAAGATATACCTTCAAGCACTCACCTCCCCGGCAACGGCGCCAGAAACTGCTTCATGTCTACTACACAACCTTCTTCTTGTAGACGTTGTTGGGCCTCCAAGTGCAGATGTTTATAGGACAGTAGCAAATTTCCCTCAAGTGGATGACCTAAGGTTTATCAATCTGTGGGAGGCGTAGGATGAAGATGGTCTCTCTCAAACAACCCTGCAACCAAATAACAAAGAGTCTCTTGTGTCCCCAACACACCCAATACAATGGTAAATTGTATAGGTGCACTAGTTCGGCGAAGAGATGGTGATACAAGTGCAACATGGATGGTAGATATAGGTATTTGTAATCTGAAAATATAAAAACAGCAAGGTAACTAATGATAAAAGTGAACACAAACGGTATTGCAAAGCTAGGAAACAAGGCCTAGGGTTCATACTTTCACTAGCGCAAGTTCCTCAACAATAATAACATAATTGGATCATATAACTACCCCTCAACATGCAACAAAGAGTCACTCCAAAGTCACTAATAGCGGAGAACAAACGAAGAGATTATGGTAGGGTACGAAACCACCTCAAAGTTATTCTTTCCGATCAATCCATTGGGCTATTCCTATAAGTGTCACAAACAGCCCTAGAGTTCATAGTAAAATAACACCTTAAGACACACATCAACCAAAACCCTAATGTCACCTAGATACTCCAATGTCACCTCAAGTATCCGTGGGTATGATTATACGATATGCATCACACAATCTCAGATTCATCTATTCAACCAACACATAGAACATCAAAGAGTGCCCCAAAGTTTCTACCGGAGAATCAAGACGAAAACGTGTGCCAACCCCTATGCATAGGTTCATGGGCGGAACCCGCAAGTTGATCACCAAAACATACATCAAGTGAATCAATAGAATAACCCATTGTCACCACGGTTATCCCACGCAAAACATACATCAAGTGTTCTCAAATCATTAAAGACTCAATCCGATAAGATAACTTCAAAGGGAAAACTCAATCCATTACAAGAGAGTAGAGGGGGAGAAACATCATAAGCTCCAACTACAATAGCAAAGCTCGCGATACATCAAGATTGTATCACCTCAAGAACACGAGAGAGAGAGAGATCAAACACATAGCTACTGGTACATACCCTCAGCCCTGAGGGTGAACTACTCCCTTCTCGTCATGGAGAGCGTCGGGATGATGAAGATAGACCACCGGTGAGGGATTACCCCTCCGGCAGGGTGCCGGAACAGGGTCTCGATTGGTTTTTGGTGGCTACAGAGGCTTGCGGCGGCGAAACTCCCGATCTATTCTGTTCCCCGATGGTTTTAGGGTATATCGGTATATATAGGAGGAAGAAATACGTCAGGGGAGCCACGAGGGGCCCACGAGGGTGGAGGGCGCACCCCCTGCCTCGTGCCTCCCTCGTTGCTTTCCTGACGTGCACTCCAAGTCCCGTGGATTGCTTCCGTTCCAAAAATAACTCTCCCGAAGGTTTCATTCCGTTTGGACTCCTTTTGATATTCCTTTTCTGCGAAACACTGAAACAAGGGGAAAACATAAACTGGCACTGGGCTCTGGGTTAATAGGTTAGTCCTAAAAATAATATAAAAGTGTTTAATAAAGCCCATAAACATCCAAAAGAGATTATATAATAGCATGGAACAATCAAAAATTATAGATACGTTGGAGACGTATCAAACATCGAGGAGAACATTGTATTGAAGATCAAAGAGAGAGAAGAAGCCATCTAGGTACTAGCTATGGACCCGTAGGTCTGTGGTAAACTACTCATACATCATCGGAAGGGCAGCAAGGTTGGTGTAGAGGCCCTCCGTGATCAAATCCCCCTCCGGCAGAGTGCTAGAAAAGGCCCAAGATGGGATCTCACGAGAACAGAAGCTTGTGGCGGTGAAAAAGTATTTTTTTTGTGCCCTCTGGTATACGGGGAATATTTGGGTATTTATGGAGCTGGACTTAGGGTTAGGGGTCCCCAGGGTCCCACAAGCCTGGGGGCGCCCCCCTGGGGCACGCCCTGTGAGCTTGTGGCTCTCTCGTGGCCCCTCTGGCCTCCTCATGAAGCTTCATGGTTGTCTTTTGGTCCAAGAAAAATCCTCAAAAAGTTTTGTTCCATTTGGACTCCATTTGGTATTGATTTTCTGTAGAAGACAAAAACAAGGAAAAAACGGCTACTGGCATTGGGCACTAGGTTAATAGGTTAGTCCCCAAAAATGATATAAAACGACATATTAATGCATATAAAACATCCAAGACGGATAATATAATAGCATGGAATAATAAAAAATTATAGATACATTGGAGACGTATCAGTCTCCGCGTGCTCCCAAGACACTAACGATTTGGATATGTGATCCGAGTAGGCCCCTGGCCTTTTCGCACTGACCACCATGCGGGAATAAGTATGGGCACTCTGCTCATACGGTTCTCCGAAACCGGCGCGTGCCCGGTTGGACGGGAACCACCAGCGCTTGTATTAAGGGGGTGGTTCTGCTCCTGGTCGCGTACGCAACATGCAGGAGTGCAAAGGGCTTAGGATGTAGACCGGCGTGTTGGCCCCTCTGTTGAACCTAGGTAGGACTACGGCGTGTCGATCATCCGAGGGCGGGCATGCATGACCCAGGAAAGTGTGTTCGGCCAGAGTTAATCAAGAGTTTTGGGTAAGTTTGTACACCCCTGCGGGGAACTTAATCTATTCGAATAGCCGTGTCCATGGTAACGGACGCTCGGAGTTGTATCCCGGTCGATACAACTAGAACTGGATATTGGAGATGTGAAATGGATATGATGGCTCCGGGAGTTCCTTCTCGCAGGGAGTCGAGGAAGGATCTCTGGGTGTTGCTACAACTTACTAATACTTTATATTATGCAAATCTGCACTCTTCTAACGCTGCAAGATGCTAGTCTTCAATAGGCTAGGCTTTCCCTTCTCTTCTGGCATTTCTACAGTTCAGTGCAAAGATATAGCCCCATTCCTTTGATACCAATGCATACTTACTATAGTTCTGATGTAAGTCTTGCGGGTACTTTGGATGAGTACTCGTGGTTGCTTTGCTACTTCTTTTCCCCTATACCCGATTGATGTGATCAGATGACGGATCCCAGGAGCCTGATGCCACCCCCGACACCTACTACTACCCTGACAGTGCCTACTACTACGTGGAGACCGCCCACGACCAGGAGCAGTTAGGAGGCTCCCAGGCAGGAGGCCTTGCCTTTTTTCCATCCATGTTGCTGTTTGTGCTTGCCTTCTTAAGGCAGACTTGTTTACCTTATGTTTGTACTCAGATATTGTTGCTTCCGCTGACTCATTTGTATTCGAGCATATGTATTCGAGCCCTCGAGACCCCTGGCTTGTAATATGAAGCTTGTATGACTTTAATTTGTGTCTAGAGTTGTGTTGTGGTATCTTCCCATGAGTCTCTGATCTTGATCGTGCACATTTGCATGTATGACTAGTGCACGATTCAATCGGGGGCGTCACAGGCACCCAGCCGACTTTTATGCCGGATAACTGCTCTTCTTGCTCGTCGTATGCCATCCAAAGGGTGGAGAAAATGGTGGAAGGAGGAGATGGGGAGTGGTGCAATTCTTGCCCGGCGTCTGGACTCCTTTAAATAGCTGCCCGACGGGAGGAGCTTCCCCGGCGTTGTGGTTAATACCGACCCGCTCGTGAATGAACATGTGGCTGGAGTTGATTTCTCGGTACACGCGCGGGTTTAATGGAACATTTGAATGATGTCAGGACGTGTGTTCAACTAGGCGTGCAGCGGGCGGCGCCCTCAGCCGGCACGCCGCTTCAATGGCGGAGCCAGTGAGATGTCGCGTCCGCTCTGGGTTGGCTTCAATGTGGAGCAGCCACTCTATAGTTGCATGAATGCAGACAGCTGGCTCTGGGCAGGAACGCGTGCTGGCAAGGGAGGAGTGTTTTGGGTGGGCCAGGTGTTGGGGAATGTAGCAAGCAATTTCAAAAAAATTCCTATGCTCACGCAAGATCTATCTAGGATATGTATAGCAACGAGAGGGGGAGAGTGTGTCTACATACCCTTGTAGACCGAAAGCGTAAGCGTTTGAAAACGCAGTTGATGTAGCCGAACTTCTTCTAGATTCGACCGATCAAGCACCGAACATACGGCACCTCCGACTTTTGCACACGTTCAACTCGATGACGTCCCTCGTCCTCTTGATCCAGCAAAGGTATCAAGGGATAAGATGAGTTCCGTCAGCACGACGGCGTGGTGACGGTGATGGTGAAGTGATCTGCGTGGGGCTTCACCTAAGCACTACGAAGATATGACCGGAGGCGTAAACTGTGGACGGGGACGCCGCACACGGCTAACGATTGTTGGTGTGTGTTCTAGGCTGCCCCTCCCCACGTATATACAGGTGGGAGGGGAAGGGGAGCAGCTATGGGGCGCCCCAAGTAGGAGGAATCCTACTTGGGGTCCTATCCCAATTTGCCCCCCCCCACACACCTTTTCCGTATTTCCGGAGAGGGAAAAGGGAAGAGGAAGGGGAGAAGGAAAGGGGGGTCGAACCCCCTCTTTTTCCTTTCCCCACTAGGCCTCCTTCCTTGGGGTGCGCCACCCTTGTGGGCGGGTGTGCTCCCCTCCTATGGCCCATGTGGCCCTTTCCCCCGGGGGTTCCGGTACCCCCCTCCCCCCACGTACTCCGATAAATACCCGATACTATCCGGATCACATCCGGTGTCCGAATACTATCATCCTATATATGAATCTTTACCTCTCAACCATTTCGAGACTCCTCGTCATGTTTGTGATATCATCCAGGACTCCGAACAACATTTGGTCACCAAATCACATAACTCGTATAATACTAAATCGTCATCGAACGTTAAGCGTGCGGACCCTACGGGTTCGAGAACTATGCAGACATGACCGAGACACCTCTCCAGTCAATAATCAACAGGGGAACCTAGATTCTCATATTGGTTCCTACATAGTCTACGAAGATCTTTATCGGTTGAATAGTAATGACAACATACGTTGTTCCCTTTGTCATCGGTATGTTACTTGCCCGAGATTCGATCGTCGGTATCTTCATACCTAGTTCAATCTCGTTATCGGAAAGTCTCTTTACTCGTTCTGTCATACATCATCCCACAACTAACTCATTAGTCACTTTGCTTGCAAGGCTTCTTATGATGTGTATTACCAAGAGGGCCCAGAGATACCTCTCCGATACTCGGAGTGACAAATCCTAATCTCATTCTATGCCAACCCAACAAACACCTTCGAAGATACCTGTAGAGCATCTTTATAATCACCCAGTTACGTTGTGACATTTGATAGCACACAAGGTATTCCGCCAGTATTCGAGAGTTGCATAATCTCATAGTCAGAGGAATATGTATATGACATGAAGAAAGCAATAGTAATAAAACTGAACGATCAATATGCTAAGCTAACGGATGGGTCTTGTCCATCACATCATTCTCCTAATGATGTGATCCCATTCATCAAATGACAACACATGTTTATGGTCAGGAAACTTAACCATCTTTGATTAACGAGCTAGTCTAGTAGAGGCTTACTAGGGACACGGTGTTTTGTCTATGTGTCCACACATGTATCAAGTTTCCGGTTAATACAATTCTAGCATGAATAATAAACATTTATCATGATATAAGCAAATATAAAATAACAACTTTATTATTGCCTCTAGGGCATATTTCCTTCAGTCTCCCACTTGCACTAGAGTCAATAATCTAGATTACATTGTAATGATTCTAACACCCATGGAGTCCTGGTACTAATCATGTTTTGCTCGTGGAAGAGGCTTAGTCAACGGGTCTGCCACATTCAGATCCATATGTATTTTCCAAATCTCTATGTCTACCTCCTTGACTTGATCATGGATGGAGTTGAAGTGTCTCTTGTTGTGTTTGGTTCTGTTGGGAAACCTGGATTCCTTTGCTCAGGCAATTGCTCCAGTATTGTCACAAAAGATTTTCATTGGACCCGATGCACTAGGTATTACACCTAGATCGGATATGAACTCCTTCATCCAGATTCCTTCATTAGCTGCTTCCGAAGCAGCTATGTACTCCGCTTCACACTTAGATCCCGCCACGACGGTCTACTTGGAACTGCACCAACCGATAGCTCCACCATTCAATATAAATACATATCCGGTTTGTGACATAGAGTCATCCGGATCAGTGTCAAGGCTAGCATTGACGTAACCATTTACGACGAGCTCTTTGTCACCTGCATAAACGAGAAACATATCCTTAGTCCTTTTCAGGTACTTCAGTATGTTCTTGGCCGCTGTCCAGTGATCCACTCCTGGATTACTTTGGTACCTCCCTTCTAGACTTATAGTAAGGCATACATCAGGTCTGGTACACAGCATAGCATACATGATAGAACCTATGGCTGAGGCATAGGAAATGACTTTCATTTTCTCTCAATCTTCTACAGTGGTCGTGCATTGAGTATGACTCAATTTCACACCTTGTAACAAAGGCAAGAAACCTTGCTTTGACTGATCCATTTTGAACTTCTTCAAAACTTTATCAAGGCACGTGCTTTGTGAAAGTCCTATTAAGCATCTTGATCTATCTCTATAGATCTTGATGCCCAATATATAAGCAGCTTCACCGAGGTCTTTCATTGAAAAACTTAATTCAAGTATCCTTTTATGCTATCCAGAAATTCTATATCATTTCCAATTAACAATATGTAATCCACATATAATATTCGAAATGCTACAGAGCTCCCACTCACTTTATTGTAAATACAGGCTTCTCTGAAAGTCTGTATAAAACCATATGCTTTGATCACCTCATCAAATCATATATTCCAACTCCGAGATGCTTGCACCAGTCCATAGATGGATCGCTGGAGCTTGCACACTTTGTTAGCACCTTTAGGATCGACAAAACCTTCTGGTTGCAATGTATACAACTCTTCCTTCAGAAATCCATTAAGGAATGCAGTTTTGACGTCCATTTGCCAGATTTCATAATCATAAAATGCAACAATTGCTAACATGATTCAGACAGACTTAAGCATCGCTACGGGTGATAAAGTCTCATCGTAGTCAACTCCTTGAACTTGTCAAAAACCTTTTGCGACAAGTCGAGCTTTGTAGACAGTAACATTACCATCAGCGTCAGTCTTCTTCCTTAAGATCCTTTCATTCTCTATGGCTCGCCAATCATCGGGCAAGTCAACCAAAGTCCACACTTTGTTCTCATACATGGATCCTATCTCAGATTTCATGGCCTCAAGCCATATATCGTAATCTGGGCTCATCATAGCTTCTTCATAGTTTGTAGGTTCGTTATGGTCTAGTAACATGACTTCCAGAATAGGATTACCATACCACTCTGGTGCGGATCGTGCTCTGGTTGACCTACGAGGTTCAGTAGTAACTTGATCTGAAGTTTCATGATCATTATCATTAGCTTCCTCTCTATTTTGTGTAGGCATCATGGGAATGGTTTTCTGTGATGAGCTACCTTCCAATTCGAGAGAAGGTACAATTACCTCATCAAGTTCTACTTTCCTCCCACTCACTTCTTTCGAGAGAAACTCCTTCTTTAGAAAGTTTCCACTCTTGGCAACAAATATCTTGCCTTCGGATTTGTGGTAGAAGGTGTACCCAATTGTTTCCTTAGGGTATCCTATGAAGACGCACTTCTCCCATTTGGGTTCGAGCTTATCAGGCTGAAGCCTTTTGACATAAGTGTCGCAACCCCAAATTTAAGAAACGACGGCTTAGGTTTCTTGCAAAACCACAGTTCATACAGTGTTGTCTCAACGGATTTAGACGGTGCCCTATTTAAGGTGAATGTAGCTGTCTCAAATGCATAACCCCAAAACGATAGTGGTAAATCGGTAAGAGACATCATAGATCGCACCATATCTAATAAAGTACGGTTACGATGTTCGGACACACCATTACGTTATGGTGTTCTAGGTGGCGTGAGTTGTAAATCTATTCCACATTGTTTTAAATGAAGGCCAAACTCGTATCTCAAATACTCGCCTCCGCGATCAGATCGTAGAAACTTTATTTTCTTGTTACGATGATTCTCTACTTCACTCTGAAGTTCTTTGAACTTTTCAAATGTTTCAGACTTGTGTTTCATCAAGTAGATATACCCATATCTGCTTAAATCATCTGTGAAGGTCAGAAAATAACGATACCTGCCACGAGCTTCAACACTCATCGGACCGCATACATCAGTATGTATTATTTCCAATAAGTTATTAGCTCGCACCATTGTTCCGAAGAACGGAGTTTTAGTCATCTTGCCCATGAGGCATGGTTCGCAAGTATCAAATGATTCATAATCAAGAGATTCCAAAAGCCCATCTGCACGGAGTTTCTTCATGCGTTTTACACCAATATGACCTAAACGGCAGTGCCACAAATATGTTGCACTATCACTATCAACTTTGCATCTTTTGGCATCAATGTTATGAGTATGTGTATCACCACAATTGAGATTCACCAAAAAAAGACCACTCTTCAAGGGTGCATGACCATAAAAGAAATTACTCATATAAATTGAACAACCATTATTCTCTGATTTAAATGAATAACCGACCTGCATTAAACAAGATCCAGATATAATGTTCATGATCAATGCTGGCACCAAATAACAATTATTCAGGTCTAAAACTAATCCTGAAGGTAGATGTAGAGGTAGCGTGCCGACAACGATCACATCGACCTTGGAACCATTCCCGACGCGCATCGTCACCTCGTCCTTAGCCAATCTTCATTTAGTCCATAGGTTTTGAGTTACAAATATGAGCAACTAAACCAGTATCAAATACCAAGGCGCTACTACGAGCATTAGTAAGGTACACATCAATAACATGTATATCAAATATAACTTTGTTCACTTTCCCATCCTTATCCGCCAAAGACTTGGGGCAGTTCCGCTTTCAGTGACCAGTCCCTTTGCAGTAGAAGCACTCAGTTTCAGGCTTGGGTCCAGATTTGGGCTTCTTCCCGGGAGTGGCAACTTGCTTGCCATTCTTCTTGAAGTTCCCCTTCTTTCCCTTGACCTTTTTCTTGAAACTAGTGGTCTTGTTAACCATCAACACTTGATGCTCCTTCTTGATTTCTACCTCCGCAGCTTTGAGCATTGCGAAGAGCTCAGGAATTGTCTTATCCATCCCTTGCATATTATAGTTCATCACGAAGCCTTTGTAGCTTGGTGGCAGTGATTCAAGAACTCTGTCAATAACACTATCATCTGGAAGATTAACTCCCAGCTGAGGCAAGTGATTATGATACCCAGACATTTTGAGTATGTGTTCACTGCCAAAACTGTTCTCCTCCATCTTGCAGCTATAGAACTTGTTGGAGAATTCATATCTCTCAACTTGGGCATTTGCTTGAAATATTAACTTCAACTCCTGGAACATCTCATATGGTCCATGACGTTCAAAACGTCTTTGAAGTCCTGATTCTAAGCCATAAAGCATGGCACACTGAACTATTGAGTAGTCATCAACACGCAACTGCCAGGCATTCACAACGTCCGCAGTTGCTGGAGGGGGTGGCACACCTAGCGGTGCATCAAGGACATATTTTTTCTGTGCAGCAATGCGGATCATCCTCAAGTTACGGACCCATTCTGTGTAGTTGCTACCATCATCTTTCAACTTAGCTTCCTCTAGGAACGCATTAAAATTTAAGGGAACAGGAGCACGGGCCATTGATCTACAACATAGATATGCAAAAACTATCAGGACTAAGTTCATGATAAATTAAGTTCAATTAATCATATTACTTCAGAATTCCCACTTAGATAGACATCCCTCAAGTCATCTAAATGATACGTGATCCAAATCAACTAAACCATGTCCGATCATCACGTGAGATGGAGTAGGCATCAATGGTGAACATCTCTATGTTGATCATATCTACTATATGATTCATGTTCGACCTTTCGGTATCCAGTGTTCCAAGGCCATGTCTGTACATGCCAGGCTCATCAAGTTCAACCCGAGTATTCCGCATGTGCAAAGCTGTCTTGCACCCGTTGTATGTAAACGTAGAGTCCATCACACCCGATCATCACGTGGTGTCTCAACACGACGAACTGTCGCAACGATGCATACTCGGGGAGAACACTTATACCTTGAAATTTTAGTTAAGGGATCATCTTATAATGCTACCGCCGTACTAAGCAAAATAAGATGCATAAAAGATAAACATCACATGCAATCAAAAATATGTGACATATTATGGCCATCATCATTTTGTGCTTTTGATATCCATCTCCAAAGCATCGTCATGATCTCCATCGTCACCGGCTCGACACCTTGATCTCCATCGTAGCGTCGTGGTTGTCTCGCCAACTATTGCTTCTACAACTATCGCTAACCCATAGTGATAAAGTAAAGCAATTACATGGCGTTTGCATTTCATACAATTGAGAGACAACCATAAGGCTCCTTCCGGTTGTCAGATGTCTTACAAAACATGATCATCTCATACAATAACGTTTATCACATCATGTCTTGACCATATCACATCACAACATGCCCTGCAAAAACAAGTTAGACGTCCTCTACTTTGTTGTTGCAAGTTTTACATGGCTGCTACGTGCTTCTAGAGAGAATCATTCTTACCTACACATAAAAACCACAACGGTGATTTACCAAGTTTGTTGTTTTAACCTTCAACAAGGACCGGCCGCAGTCAAATTCGATTCAACTAAAGTAGGAGAAACAGACACCCGCCAGCCACCTTTATGCAAAACTAGTTGCATGTCTGTCGGTGGAACTGGTCTCATTAACGTGGTCATGTAAGGTTGGTCCGGGCCGCCTCATCCAACAATATCTCTGAATCAAAATAAGACATTGGTGGTATGCAGTATGACGATCACTGCCCACAACTCTTTGTGTTCTTACTCGTGCATATCATCTACACATAGACCTGGCTCGGATGCCTCTGTTGGGGAACGTAGCAAGAAATTTAAAAAATATTCCTACGCTCACGCAAGATCTATCTAGGAGATGTATAGCAACGAGAGGGGATAGTGTGTCTACGTACCCTCATAGACAAAAAGAGGAAGCGTTTGACAACGCGGTTGATGTAGTCGAACTTCTTATAGATCCGACCGATCAAGCACCGAACGTATGGCACCTCTGAGTTCTGCACACGTTCAGCTCGATGACGTCCCTCGTCCTCTTGATCCAGCAAAGGTATCAAGGAAGAAGATGAGTTCCATAAGCACGACGGCATGGTGACGGTGATGGTGAAGTGATCCGCACAGGGCTTCACCTAAGCACTACGAAGATATGACCGGAGGCGTAAACTGTGGAGGGGGCGCCACACATGGCTAACGATTGTTGGTGTGTGTTCTAGGCGCCCCCTCCCCATATATATATATAGGTGGGAGGGGAGGGGAGCAGCTATGGGTGCCCCAAGTAGCAGGAATCCTACTTGGGGTCCTATCCCAATTCGCCCCCCCCCCTTTCCATATTTCCGGAGAGGGAAAAGGGAATAGGAAGGGGAGAAGGAAAGGGGGGCCGAACCCCCTCTTTTTGCTTTCCCCACTCGGCCTCCTTCTTTAGGGGGGGGGCACCCTTGTGGGCGGGTGTGCTCCCCTCCTGTGGCCCATATCTTTCCCCCGGGGGTTCCGGTAACCCCCCCCCCCCCCCCCGGTACTTCGATAAATACCTGATACTATCCGGATCACACCCGATGTCCGAATACTATCATCCTATATATCCATCTTTACCTATCGACCATTTCGAGACTCCTCGTCATGTCCTTGATCTCATCTGGGACTCCAAACAACAATCGGTCACCAAATCACATAACTAATATAATACTAAATCGTCATCGAACATTAAACGTGCGGACCCTACGGGTTCGAGAACTATGTAGACATGACCGAGACACCTCTCGGTCAATAACCAATAGCAGAACCTGGATTCTCATATTGGTTCCTACATATTCTATGAAGATCTTTATTGGTCGAACCGTAATGACAACATACGTTATTCCCTTTGTCATCAGTATGTTACTTGCCAGAGATTCGATCGTCGGTATCTTCATACATAGTTCAATCTCGTTACCGGCAAGTCTCTTTACTTGTTCTGTAATACATCATCCCGCAAGTAACTCATTAGTCAATTTTCTCGCAAGGCTTCTTATGATGTGTATTACCGAGAGGGCCCAAAGATACCTCTTCGATACTCAGAGTGACAAATCCTAATCTCGATCTATGCCAACCCAACAAACACCTTCGGAGATACTTGTACAGCATCTTTATAATCACCCAGTTACGTTGTGACGTTTGATAGCACACAAGGTATTCCTCTGGTATTCGGGAGTTGCATAATCTCATGGTCAAAGGAATATGTATATGACATGAAGAACGCAATAGCAATAAAACTGAACGATCAATATGCTAAGCTAACGGATGGGTCTTGTCCATCACATCATTCTCCTAATGATGTGATCCTGTTCATCAAGTGACAACACATGTCTATGGTTAGGAAACTTAACCATCTTTGATTAACGAGCTAGTCTAGTAGAGGCTTACTAGGGACACGGTGATTTGTCTATGTATCCACACATGTATCAAGTTTCCGGTTAATACAATTCTAGCATGAATAATAAACATTTATCATGATATAAGGAAACATAAAAAGATTATTATTGCCTCTAGGGCATATTACCTTCACCAGGGTGTTCAGAAGCGAGCGTGGGTGTTGTCCGGGTGCCCGCAAAGCCCCACATTTGTCTCCGGTTTCCGGGAGAAACTGCGTCTGGACCACCCTGCCGACCGATACAAGACCGCGTTGGATGGCACAACACGTCCAGACCGTGCGATCCTAACATATGTGGGAGGTTTGAGGATCGGCTTTGGAGATGCACTTACCTGTCTACTACACGTACTACTAATGTTCATTTGATCGTAATGTTTATTCTTTTAGTCATGATTTATCTGTCACATTTCTGGATTAATTTATGGGAAACTGCTCAAATGTTCAACATTAAACACATAGCAATTTTTCCGCGGGGTGAAAGACTTTCTATTAATCAGTATGGATCAGGGTGATCAAAGGAGCATAAGTTTACAACCTCCTCATGTGCAGATTGTTGGGAAACGTAGCATGCAATTTCAAAAAAAATCCTACTCTCACGCAGGATTTATCTAGGAGATGCATAGCAACGAGAAGGGGAGAGTGTGTCCACGTACCCTCGTAGACCAAAAGCAGAAGCGTTTGACAACGCGGTTGATGTAGTCGAACTTCTTCTCGTTCCGACCGATCAAGCATCGAACGTACGACACCTCCGAGTTCTGCACACGTTCAGCTCGATGACGTCCCTCGAACTCTTGATCGATCAAAGTGTTGAGGGAGAATTCTATCAGCACGACGGCGTGGTGATGATGAAGGTGAAGTAATCCGCGCAGGGCTTCGCCTAAGCACTGCGTGAATATGACCGGAGGCGTAAACTCTGGAGAGGGGCGCCGCACACGGCTAGGAATCAATGTTGTGTGTTCTAGCGGTGCCCCCACCTCATATATGTATAGGTTGGAGAGGAGGAGAGGCAGCCAAGGGGGTGCCCCAAGTAGGAGGAATCCTACTTGGGCGCCTCCCAATTTGGCCTCCCCCCTCCCATATTCACCGGAGGGGGAAGGAAGGAGGAGGGAGGAGAGAAGGAAGGGGGAGGCCAAATTTCTCCCCTTCCTTTATGTCTTCCCCTCTTTCCTTCCCCCCTTATTCGGCCTACATGGGGCGCACCAGCCCCCTAGGGGCTGGTCTGTCCCCTTCTTGGCCCATTAGGCCCATGTAGTTGCCGGGGGGATGCCCGGAACCCCTTTCGGTGAACCGATATGTACCTGGTACCCCCAGAACACTTCCGTGTCCAAATATCATCGTCCTATATACGAATCTTTAACTCTCGACCAATCCGAGACTCCTCTTCATGTCCGTGATCTCATCCGAGACTCCGAACAACTTCGGTCACCAAATCACATAACTCATATAATACAAAATCATCATCGAACATTAAGCATGCGGACCCTACGGGTTCGAGAACTATGTAGACATGACCGAGACACCTCTCCGGTCAATAGCCAATAGAGGAACCTAGATGCTCATATTGGTTCCCACATATTCCACGAAGATCTTTATCGGTCGTACCGTAATGACAACATACGTTATTCCCTTTGCCATCGGTATGTTACTTGCCCGAGATTCGATCATCGGTATCTTCATACCTAGTTCAATCTCGTTACCAGCAAGTCTCTTTACTCGTTCTATAATGCATCATCCCGCAACTAACTCATTAGTCACATTGCTTGCAAGGCTTATTATGATGTGCATTACTGAGAGGGCCCAGAGATACCTCTCCGATACTCGGAGTGACAAATCCTAATCCTGATCTATGCCAACCCAACAAACACCTTCAGAGATACCTGTAGAGCATCTTTATAATCACCCAGTTACGTTGCGACGTTTGATAGCACACAAGGTATTCCTCCGATATCCGGGAGTTGCATAATCTCATAGTCAAAGGAATATGTATATGACATGAAGAAAGCAATAGCAATAAAACTTAACGATCATTATGCTAAGCTAACTATGGGTCTTGTCCATCACATCATTCTCCAAATGATGTGATCCCATTCATCAAATGACAACACATGTCTATCAGGATGTTCTTGACCGCTGTCCAAAGATCCACTCCTGGATTACTTTGGTACCTCCCTGCTAGACTTATAGCAAGGCACACATCAGGTCTGGTACACAATATTGCATACATGATAGAACCTATGGCTGAGGCATAGGGAATGACTTTCATTTTCTCTCTATCTTCTACAGTGGTCGGGCATTGAGTGTGACTCAACTTCACACCTTGCTTTAACTGATCCATTTTGAACTTCTTCAAAACTTTATCAAGGTATGTGCTTTGTGAAAGTCCAATTAAGCGTCTTGATCTATCTCTATAGATCTTGATGCCCAATATATAAGCAGCTTCACTGAGGTCTTTCATCGAAAAACTCTTATTAAAGTATCCTTTTATGCTATCCAGAGATTCTATATCATTTCCAATCAACAATATGTAATCCACATATCACATTAGAAATACTATAGAGCTCCCACTCACTTTCTTATAAATACAAGCTTCTCCAAAAGTCTGTATAAAACCATATGCTTTGATCACCTCATCAAAGCGTATATTCCAACTCCGAGATGCTTGCACCAGTCCATAAATGGAGCGCTAGAGCTTGCACACTTGGTAGCACCTTTAGGATCGCCAAAACCTTCTGGTTGCATCATATACAACTCTTCTTTGAGAAATCCATTAAGCAATGCAGTTTTGACATCCATTTGCCAGATTTCATAATCATAAAATGCGGCAATTGCTAACATGATTCGGACAGACTTAAGCATCGCTACGGGTGAGAAAGTCTCATCATAGTCAACTCCTTGAACTTGTTGAAAACCTTTCGCGACAAGTTGAGCTTTGTAGACAGTAACATTACCATCGGCGTCAGTCTTCTTCTTGAAGATCCATTTATTCTCTATGGCTTGCCGATCATCGGGCAAGTCAACCAAAGTCCATACTTTGTTCTCATACGTGGATCCTATCTCAGATTTCATGGCCTCAAGCCATTTTGCGGAATCTGGGCTCATCATCTCTTCCTCATAGTTCGTAGGTTCATCATGGTCTAGTAACATGACTTCCAGAACAGGGTTACCGTACCACCCTGGTGCGGAACGTGCTCTGTTTGAACTACGACGTTCGGTAGTAACTTGATCTGAAGTTTCATGATCATTATCATTAGCTTCCTCTCTAGTTGGTGTAGGCATCACGGGAACGGTTTTCTGTGATGAGCTACTTTCTAATTTGAGAAAAGGTACAATTACCTCATCAAGTTCTACTTTCCTCCCACTCACTTCTTTCGAGAGAAACTCCTTCTCTAGAAAGGATCCATTCTTAGCAACAAAGATCTTGCCTTCAGATCTGTGATAGAAGGTGTACCCAATAGTTTATTTTGGGTATCCTATGAAGATGCACTTCTCCAATTTGGGTTCGAGCTTATCAGGCTGAAGCTTTTTCACATAAGCATCGCAACCCCAAACTTTAAGAAACGACAGCTTAGGTTTCTTGCCAAACCACAATTCATGCGGTGTTGTCTCAACGGATTTAGACGGTGCCCTATTTAACGTGAATGCAGTTGTCTCTAATGCATAACCCCGAAACGATAGTGGTAAATCGGTAAGAGACATCATAGATCGCACCATATATAATAAAGTACGGTTACGACGTCCGGACACACCATTACGCTGTGGTGTTCCAGGAGGAGTGAGTTGTGAAACTATTCCACATTGTTTGAGATGATGGCCAAACTCGTAACGCAAATATTCGCCTCCAGGATCAGATCGTAGAAACTTTATTTTCTTGTTACGATGATTCTCCACTTCATTCTTAAATTCTTTGAACTTTTCAAATGTTTTAGACTTGTGTTTCATTAAGTAGATATACCCATATCTGCTCAAATCATCTGTGAAGGTTAGAAAACAACGATACCCGCCGCGAGCCTCAACACTCATCGGACCGCATACATCGGTATGTATTATTTCCAATAAGTCAGTGACTCGCTCCATTGTTCCGGAGAACAGAGTCTTAGTCATCTTGCCCATGAGGCATGGTTCGCAACCATCAAATGATTCATAATCAACTGATTCCAGAAGTCCATCCACATGGGGTATCTTCATGCGCTTTATACCAATATGACCTAAACGGCAGTGCCACAAATATGTTGCACTATCATTATCAACTTTGCATCTTTTGGCATCAATATTATGAATATGTGTATCACCATGATCGAGATTCAACAAAAATAGACCACTCTTCAAGGGTTCATGACCATAAAAGATATTACTCATATAAATAGAACGACCATTATTCTCCGATTTAAATGAATAACCGTCTCGCATCAAACAAGATCCAAATATAATCTTCATGCTCAACGCTGGCACCAAATAACAATTATTCAGGTCTAAAACTAATCCCGACGGTAGATGTAGAGGTAGCTTGCCGACGGCGATCACATCGACCTTGGAACCATTCCCGATGTGCATCGTCACCTCGTCCTTAGCCAATCTTTGCTTAATCTGTAGCCCTTGTTTCAAGTTACAAATATGAGCAACTGAACCGGTATCAAATACCCAGGTACTACTACGAGCATTAGTAAGGTACACATCAATAACATGTATATCAAATATACCTTTGTTCACTTTTCCATCCTTCTTATCCACTAAATACTTGGGGCATTTCCGCTTCCAGTGACCAATCCCTTTGCGGTAGAAGCACTCAGTTTCAGGCTTAGGTCCAGAGTTGGGCTTCTTCCCGGGAGTGGCAACTTGCTTGCCATTCTTCTTGAAGTTCCCCTTCTTTCCTTTGCCCTTTTTCTTGAAACTACTGGTCTTGTTAACCATCAACACTTGATGCTCCTTCTTGATTTCTACCTCCACAACTTTGAGCATAACGAAGAGTTCGGGAATTCTCTTATCCATCCCTTGCATATTATAGTTCATCACGAAGCCTTTGTAGCTTGGTGGCAGTGATTGAAGAACTCTGTCAATAACACTATCATCTGGAAGATTAACTCCCAGCTGAGCCAAGTGGTTATGATACCCAGACATTCTAAGTATGTGTTCACTGACAGAACGGTTCTCCTCCATCTTGCAGCTATAGAACTTGTTGGAGACTTCATATCTCTCAACTCGGGTATTTGCTTGAAATATTAACTTCAACTCCTGGAACATCTCATATGGTACATGACGTTCAAAACGTCTTTGAAGTCCCGATTGTAAGCCGTAAAGCATGGCACACTGAACTATTGAGTAGTCATCAACACGCGACTGCCAGGCGTTCACAACGTCTGCAGTTGATGGGGGTGGCTGATACGTCTCCGTCGTATCTACTTTTCCAAACACTTTTGCCCTTGTTTTGGACTCTAACTTGCATGATTTGAATGGAACTAACCCGGACTAACGCTGTTTTTAGCAGAATTGCCATGGTGTTATTTATGTGCAGAAATAAAAGTTCTCGGAATGACCTGAAACTCCACGGAACTTATTTTTGGAAAATATTAAAAATATTGGCGAAAGAATCAAGGCCAGGGGGCCACCACCTGTCCACAAGGGTGGGGGCGCGCCTGCCCCCCTGGGCGCGCCCCCTTGCCTCGTGGGCCCCCTGTTGCTCCACCGACCTCAACTCCAACTCCATATATTCGTGTTCGGGGAGAAAAAAATCAAAGAGAAGGATTCATCGCGTTTTACGATACGGAGCCGCCGCCAAGCCCTAAAACCTCTCGGGAGGGCTGCTCTGGAGTCCGTTCGGGGCTCCGGAGAGGGGAATCCGTCGCCGTCGTCATCATCAACCATCCACCATCACCAATTTCATGATGCTCACCGCCGTGCGTGAGTAATTCCATCGTAGGCTTGCTGGACGGTGATGGGTTGGATGAGATTTATCATGTGATCGAGTTAGTTTTGTCAGGGTTTGATCCCTAGTATCCACTATGTTCTGAGATTGATGTTGCTATGACTTTGCTATGCTTAATGCTTGTCACTAGGGCCCGAGTGCCATGATTTCAGATCTGAACCTATTATGTTTTCATGAATATATGTGAGTTCTTGATCCTATCTTGCAAGTCTATAGTCACCTACTATGTGTTATGATCCGGCAACCCCGAAATGACAATAATCGGGACCACTCCCGGTGATGACCGTAGTTTGAGGAGTTCATGTATTCACTATGTGTTAATGCTTTGGTCCGGTACTCTATTAAAAGGATGCCTTAATATCCCTTAGTTTCCGCTAGGACCCCGCTGCCACGGGAGGGTAGGACAAAATATGTCATGCAAGTTCTTTTCCATAAGCACGTATGACTATATTCGGAATACATGCCTACATTATATTGATGAATTGGAGCTAGTTCTGTGTCACCCTATGTTATGACTGTTACATGATGAACCGCATCCGGCATAATTCTCCATCACCGATCCAATGCCTACGAGCTTTTCACATATTGTTCTCCGCTTATTTACTTTTCCGTAGCTACTGTTACAATCACTACAAAACCCAAAAATATTACTTTTGCTTTCGTTACCGTTACTTCCATACTACTTTGCTACAGATATTAAGTTATCCAGGTGTGGTTGAATTGAGAACTCAACTGCTAATACTTGAGAATATTCTTTGGCTCCCCTTGTGTCGAATCAATAAATTTGGGTTGAATACTCTACCCTCGAAAACTGTTGCGATCCCCTATACTTGTGGGTTATCAAGACTATTTTCTGGCACCGTTGCCGGGGAGCATAGCTCTATTCTTTGAGTCACTTGGGATTTATATCTACTGGTCACTATGAAGAACTTGAAAGACGCAAAAAACAACAATCTATCTCTCAACTACGAGGGGAGATAAGGAACTGCCATCTAGCTCTACACTTGATTCACCTTCTGTTTTGAGTAAGCTTGCGACACCTAAACCTGCTTCTGCTATTCATTCTGATATGTCGCATGTTATTGATGATGCCACTTCTGCTATGCATGATACTTATGATGAAACTACTTCTATGTTTGATACTACTGTGCCACTTGGTGAATTTCTTGATGAACAACTTGCTAGGGCTAGAGAGAATGAAAATATTGAAACTGATAATATTGGTGATAGTGATGATGAAGACTCCCCCCCTAATAAATATGAATTACATGTTGTTCCTGAGGGTTATGTTATGGATGAAGAAGCTGCTAGAGCTATTTTAGCTTGCAATGATAGATATGATCTTAAGAAGTTATTAGCTAAATGGAAGCAGCAATCTCTTAATGCTAGAATGAAACCTGACCCTGCTTTTCCTACTTCACCTATCTGTGTTACTGATAAGGATTATGAATTCTCTGTTGATCCTGTTATAATTACTTTGGTTGAATCTGATCCTTTTTATGGCTATGAATCTGAAACTGTTGTGGAACATCTTACTAAATTAAATGATATAGCCACCCTATTCACTAATGATGAGAGAACTCGCTACTTTTATATCCTTAAAATATTTCCGTTCTCATTAAAGGGTGATGCTAAGATATGGTTTAATTCTCTTGATCCTGGTTGTGTGCGTAGTCCCCAGGATATGATTTATTACTTCTCTGCTAAATATTTCCCCGCACATAAGAAACAAGCTGCTTTAAGGGAAATATACAATTTTGTGCAAATTGAAGAAGAGAGTCTCCCACAAGCTTGGGGGGGCTTCTCCAATTACTTAATGCTTTGCCTGATCATCCTCTCAAGAAAAATGAAATACTTGATATCTTTTATAATGGACTAACCGATGCTTCCAGAGATTACCTGGATAGTTGTGTTGGTTCTGTTTTCAGGGAAAGAACACCGGATGAAGCTGAAATTCTATTGAATAATATGTTGACAAATGAAAATAATTGGATACTTCCTGAGCCAACTCCTGAGCCCATTCCTAAACCAACTCCGAAGAAAAGATGTGTTCTATTTCTCAGTCCTGAAGATATGCAAGAGGCAAAGAAATCTATGAAGAAAAGGGTATTAAAGCTGTAGATGTTAAGAATTTACCTCCTATTGAAGAAATACATGGTCTTAATTTACCGCCTGTTGAAGAAACATATGATCTTAATTCATCACCTATTGAAGAAACACATGGTCTTGATAACCCGACACAGGTAGTAAAGGTAAATTCTCTCTATAGATATGATAAAGCTGAAATCCCTCCTACTAAGTTTGCTAGCCAATGTTTGGATGAGTTTGATAACTTTATGGTTAAGCAAGAAGATTTTAATGCTTATTTTGGTAGACAATTAAAACAAAATGCTTATATGATTGAACACTTGGGTGATTATATGTCTAGAGTTAAAAGTGAACTTAAACTCATTAGTAAACATGCTTATATGGTTACCACTCAAGTAGAACAAGTACTTAAAGCTCAAAATGATTTAATCAATGAATTGAATAATAAGAATAATGACTATGCTATTAGAGTGGCTACTAGAACTGGTAAAATGACTCAGGAACCTTTGTATCCTGAAGGCCACCCTAAGAGAATTGAGCAAGATTCTCAGAGAAATAATATAGATGCACCTAGTCCTTCTAAAAAGAAGAAAAAGAAAAATGATAGGACTTTGCATGCTTCTAGAGAACCCTTTGCTGAAACACCTGAGAATCCAAATGATATTTCTATTTCTGATGCTGAAACACAATCTGGAAATGAACATGAACCTAGTGATAATGCTAATGATGATGTTCATGATGATGCTCAACCTAGCAATAATAATGATGTAGAAATTGAACCTGCTGTTGATCTTGATAACCCACAATCAAAGAATCAACGTTATGATAAGAAAGACTTTGTTGCTAGGAAACATGGTAAAGAAAGGGAGCCATGGGTTCAGAAACCCATGCCTTTTCCTCCCAAACCATCCAAGAAAAAGGATGATGAGGATTTTGAGCGCTTTACTGAAATGATTAGACCTATCTTCTTGCGTATGCGTTTGACTGATATGCTCAAAATGAATCCTTATGCTAAGTACATGAAAGAAATTGTTACTAAAAAGAAAGATACCGGAAGCTGAAATTTCCACCATGCTTGCTAATTACACTTTCAAGGGTGGAATACCTAAGAAACTTGGAGATCCAGGAGTACCAACTATACCATGCTCCATTAAAAGAAACTATGTTAAAACTGCTTTATGTGATCTTGGAGCCGGTGTTAGTGTTATGCCTCTCTCTTTATATCATAGACTTGATTTGAATAAGTTGACACCTACTGAAATATCTTTGCAAATGGCCGATAAATCAACTGCTATACCTGTCGGTATTTGTGAGGATGTGCCTGTTGTGGTTGCAAACGTTACTATTTTAACGGACTTTGTTATTCTTGATATTCCCGAGTATGATAGTATGTCTATTATTCTTGGAAGACCTTTTTTGAATACTGCAGGGGCTGTTATTGATTGCAACAAAGGCAATGTCACTTTTCATATTAATGGTAATGAGCATACGGTACACTTTCCGAGGAAACAACCTCAAGTCCACAGTATCAATTCTATTGGAAAAATTCCATCGATTATTTTTGGAGGTTTTGAATTTCCTTTACCTACTGTCAAGAAGAAATATGATATTCTTATTATTGGGGATGTGCATATCCCCGTTGAGGTAACATAGTGTTATTTGAAATTTCTCCGGTTTCATGCGATTCGGAATGAGTTTGTTAACAAGACCTGATCAACCTTGTTAGTGGATTCCTTTTGATGAGCATGAGATGGATGAAATTAGAAAGCACAACCTTCTGTACCCTGTCTCTACTTTCTGTGATTTAGTTGAAATAAAGTAAAAATAGTATTTTTCTGTCTGTTTTCTGAATTATCTGTGCAATATAAAAATACCCCGAAAATAAAAGTTCTCCAAATGCCCTGCCAATTTAATATGATTTTTCTGGAATATTTGAGAATATCTGGCACTGAGAACATAGTAGGGGGAGCAAGCACCTGGCCACGAGGGTCCAGGGCGCGCCCACCCCTACAGGGCACCCCCCTGCCTCGTGGGCCCATGGTGGCTTCCCTCCACTTATTCCTGCACCCACACACTTCTTCTTCCTCCCAAAAAAAATCACTATCCGGCTCAAGCACGAGTTCTAGCTCATTTTGCTGCGATTTTCGATCTCCTTGCTCAAAGCACCTCTCACAAAACTGCTTGGAGGGATTGTTCCTTGGTATGTGACTCCTCCATTGGTCCAATTAGTTTTTGTTCTAGTGCTTTATTCATTGCAAATTTGTGTTGCCTAGGTGACCATGTTCTTGAGCTTGCATGTCAAATTTATATGGTTCCAAGTAGTTCTAATGCATGATATAGGCTCTAGGAACTTGTAGGAGTGGTTGCTATCAATTTTGTTGAGCTTGGTTCACTTTTATTTTGAAGTTACTAAAAATTTCAGAAATTTTTCACAGGAAGAAATATGCTTAGGAAAATGTACCAAGGTGGTTCTTCAAGGAAAAAAGGACCCAGTCTTGCAATGCGTGATGCCGATGATGAGCCACCAAGGAACGCTCCAGTGCGGGCTTGTGAATGGCCTTTAGAGGACTTCATGGATCGAGCAGGAATTAAGGACAAATTTAATGCATATTTGCGTAACACCGATCTTGTGAGCTTCGAGGCAGAAAAGTGCCGCCAGTACCACTATCTCACTAGTTCCTTTGTGAGGAGGTTTGAATTTTCATCTTCACGCAATTCTCAAACTGTTCTGTTTGATCTTTATGAAAAATCTTATACTATGGACTTAGAGGATTTTACTACTGCTTGCAAACTTCCACAATGGGGTAGTGCTAGTGAACCTCGCAAATCTGAATTTAGAGATTTCCTTGCTAGTATAACTGTGGGGGAATCTAGAGACATAGCCCAAGCTACCATAGGGAGCATTCATTTTCCTGCTATACATTATTTTGCTCTCTTCATAGGTAGGTGCATAAATGGTAAAGATGAAGCATGTCATATGTGTGTCCCTGACCTCAGTATTCTTAGGAGTGCCGTGTTAGGAGATAAATCTTATAATTTGGGATCCATTGTTGCACGTAGGTTGCATCATAATAGATTTAATGGAGATTTATTTGGTGGAATTTATGTAACCCGCTTAGGTGATTTTCTTGATGTAAGCATACGTGATGATGATATTGAATTGCCTCCTACTTATCTAGACTTTAATGCTATGGTTCACCATCATTTTGTTGAGAGGAATGAACCACCTCTCCAGTACCGACTAATCTTTGACAGGCGTCATGCTGTCAATATTGTTCTCCCTGCTCCTGCTCTCTTTGACTTTCAGGCAAAGGGGAGACATTTTATAACCAGGGAGGAGGCAAATTAGTACGAAAGGAGGACGAGGGCAGCTCGCCTCCAAGCTGCAGCCCACGATGCAATAGCCGCTGCATCTCAGTACCACCCCAACTACAACTTTGGATATCCGCCCAGCCATCTGTGGCAATAAACCAACTTAGGCCAAAAGCCTAAGCTTGGGGGAGTACGTATCTCTCACCGACATTACATTTATGTTCACACACTCATTGCTAGATGTTGGTGCTCATACTTTTTCACTATAATATCCATGCTAGTTTATTTTCTTTTTCTTGCTTTCTTCTTGTGTGTTTGATAAACCTTAAGAAAACCAAAAAAAATTAGTAATAGTTTTTAGTTAGTTTACCTTTCTTGCTGTAGTAGTAATAATTAAAAAGAAAACCCAAAAAGATTTCCCGTTCTTCTTTTGCTTGTTGGGAGCTTTCCCGTGTAAATAGTTTTATTTCTTTTCTTTTCTTTGGGGGTCGATAGGAGAAGACCATAATTAAATTGTTGAAGTGGCTCTTATATGCAGTATTGTTGATTTAACCGAGAGCCCATGTTACCTTGTCTTCTCCTGTTTATTGAATGCTTGCAGATTCCAGCTTAGTCCAATGCACGTGCACTCTTATTATTTTCACATCGTTCGGTCGTGCAAGTGAAAGGCAATTATGACGATATATGATGGACTGATTGAGATAAGAGAAGCTGGTATGAACTCGACCTCTCTTGTTTTTGTAAATATGATTAGTTCATCGTTCCCGATTCAGCCTATTATGAATAAACATGTTTGCAATGACAATTAGAGATTATAGTTGCTCGTGCCATGCTTGATTAGCTATGAGTTATAATGGTTTACCTTGCGTGCCAACATGCTATTAAAATGGTTGTGATGTGGTATAGTGGGGTGGTATCCTCCTTTGAATGATTTAAGTGACTCGACTTAGCACATGTTCACACATGTAGTTAAAACAAATCAACATAGCCTTCATGATATTTATGTTCATGGTGGATTATATCCTACTCATGCTTGCACTCAATGTTCATTAATTTTAATGCATGTTCATGACTGTTGTCGCTCTCTAGTTGGTTGCTTCCCAGTCTTTTGCAAGCCTTCACTTGTACTAAGCGGGAATACTGCTTGTGCATCCAATCCCTTAAACCCCAAAGTTATTCCATATGAGTCCACCATACCTTCCTATATGTGGTATCTACCTGTCGTTCCAAGTAAATTTGTATGTGCCAAACTCTAAACCTTCAAATGAAATTCTGTTTTGTATGCTCGAATAGCTCATGTATCAACCAGGGTTGTCCTTATCTTCCATGTTAGGCGGGTTATTCTCAAGAGGAGTGGACTCCGCTCCTCACTCACGAGAAAATGGCTGGTCACCGGGATGCCCAGTCCCATGCTTTATGCAAACTTAATCAAAATAATTGCAAACAACACTCCCCCAGGACTGTTGTTAGTTGGAGGCACTCGTTGTTTCGAGCAAGCCATGGATTGATGCTTGTTGGTGGAGGGGGAGTATAAACTTTACCATTCTATTTGGGAACCGCCTATAATGTGTGTAGCATGGAAGATATCGCCATCTCTCGTTTGTTATGTTGACAATGAAAGTATGCCGCTCAAAATATTATTTATCTCTATTTCAAAATCGAGCTCTGGCACCTCTACAAATCCCTGCTTCCCTCTGCGAAGGGCCTATCTATTTACTTTTATGTCGAGTCATCACCCTCTTATTAAAAAGCACCAGCTGGAAAGCACGGCTGTCATTTGCATCCATTACTATTAATTTATATTGGGTATGACTATGACTGGATCTCTTTTACGATGAATTACAATGTTTAGTCAGTCCTTGATCTTTAAAGGTGCTCTGGATTTATGTTTTGCGGTCTCAGAAAGGGCTAGCGAGATACCATCTTGTTATATCATATTATGATTGTTTTGAGAAAGTGTTGTCATCCGAGATTTATTATTATTGCTCGCTAGTTGATTATGCCGTTGACATGAGTAAACATGAGACCTAAATGTTATTGTGAATATGGTTAGTCATAATCTTTGCTGAAAATTGAATGTTGGCTTTACATATTTACAACAACAAGAGCAAACAGAGTTTGTAAAAGTTTTTCTTTATCACTTTCAGTTTATCAACTGAATTGCTTGAGGACAAGCATAGGTTTAAGCTTGGGGGAGTTGATACGTCTCCGTCGTATCTACTTTTCCAAACACTTTTGCCCTTGTTTTGGACTCTAACTTGCATGATTTGAATGGAACTAACCCGGACTGACGCTGTTTTCAGTAGAATTGCCATGGTGTTATTTATGTGCAGAAACAAAAGTTCTCGGAATGACCTGAAACTCCACAGAACTTATTTTTGGAAAATATTAAAAATATTGGCGAAAGAATCAAGGCCAGGGGGGCCACCACCTGTCCACGAGGGTGGGGGCGCGCCTGCCCCCCTGGGCGCGCCCCCTGCCTCATGGGCCCCCTGTTGCTCCACCGACCTCAACTCCAACTCCATATATTCGTGTTCGGGGACAAAAAATTCAGAGAGAAGGATTCATCGCGTTTTACGATATGGAGCCGCGGCCAAGCCCTAAAACCTCTCGGGAGGGCTGATCTGGAGTCCGTTCGGGGCTCCGGAGAGGGGAATCCGTCATCGTCGTCATCATCAACAATCCCCCATCACCAATTTCATGATGCTCACCGCCGTGCGTGAGTAATTCCATCATAGGCTTGCTGGATGGTGATGGGTTGGATGAGATTTATCATGTAATCGAGTTAGTTTTGTTAGGGTTTGATCCCTAGTATCCACTATGTTCTGAGATTGATGTTGCTATGACTTTGCTATGCTTAATGCTTGTCACTAGGGCCCGAGTGCCATGATTTCAGATCTGAACCTATTATGTTTTCATGAATATATGTGAGTTCTTGATCCTATCTTGCAAGTCTATAGTCACCTACTATGTGTTATGATCCGGCAACCCCGAAATGACAATAATCGGGACCACTCCCGGTGATGACCGTAGTTTGAGGAGTTCATGTATTCACTATGTGTTAATGCTTTGGTCCGGTACTCTATTAAAAGGAGGCCTTAATATCCCTTAGTTTCCGCTAGGACCCCGCTGCCACGGGAGGGTAGGACAAAATATGTCATGCAAGTTCTTTTCCATAAGCACGTATGACTATATTCGGAATACATGCCTACATTATATTGATGAATTGGAGCTAGTTCTGTGTCACCCTATGTTATGACTGTTACATGATGAACCACATCCGGCATAATTCTCCATCACCGATCCAATGCCTATGAGCTTTTCACATATCGTTCTCCGCTTATTTACTTTTCCGTAGCTACTGTTACAATCACTACAAAACCCAAAAATATTACTTTTGCTTTCGTTACCGTTAATTCCATACTACTTTTCTACTAAATACTTTGCTGCAGATATTAAGTTATCCATGTGTGGTTGAATTGACAACTCAACTGCTAATACTTGAGAATATTCTTTGGCTCCCCTTGTGTCGAATCAATAAATTTGGGTTGAATACTCTACCCTCGAAAATTGTTGTGATCCCCTATACTTGTGGGTTATCAGTGGCACACCTAGCGGTGCATCAAGGCATAATTCTTCTGTGCAGCAATGAGGATAATCCTTAAGTTACAGACCAGTCTGTGTAGTTGCTACCATTATCTTTCAACTTAGTTTTCTCTTGGAACGCATTAAAATTCAAGGGAACGGTAGCACGGGCCATTGATCTACAACATAGATATGCAAAAACTATCAGGACTAAGTTCATGATAAATTAAGTTCAATTAATCATATTACTTAAGAACTCCTACTTGGAAAGACATCCCTCGAGTCATCTAAATGATCACGTGATCCATATCAACTAAACCATGTCCGATCATCACGTGAGATGGAGTAGTCTTCAATGGTGAACATCTCTATGTTGATCATATCTACTATATGATTCACGTTCGACCTTTCGGTCTCCGGTATTCCGAGGCCATTTCTGTACATGCTAGGCTCGTCAAGTTTAACCCGAGTATTCCGCATGTGCAAAACTGTCTTGCACCCGTTGTGTGTGAACATAGAGCTTATCACACCCGATCATCACGTGGTGTCTCGGCATGACGAACTGTCTTAACGGTGCATACTCAGGGAGAACACTATACCTTGACATTTTTGTAAGGGATCATCTTATAATGCTACTGTCGTACTAAGCAAAATAAGATGGATAAAAGATAAACATCACATGCAATCAAAATATGTGACATGGTATGGCCATCATCATCTTGTGCCTTTGATCTCCATCTCCAAAGCACCGTCATGATTTCCATCGTCACCGGCTTGACACCTTGATCTCCATCGTAACGTCGTGGTCGTCTCGCCAACTATTGCTTCTACAACTATCACTAACGCATAGTGATAAAGTAAAGCAATTACATGGCGTTTGCATTTCAAACAATAAAGCGACAACCATAAGGCTCCTGCCAATTGCCGATAACTTTTACAAAAACATGATCATATCATATAATGACGTATATCACATCATGTCTTGACCATATCACATCACAACATGCCCTGCAAAAACAAGTTAGACGTCCTCTACTTTGTTGTTGCAAGTTTCACGTGGCTGCTACGGGCTTCTAGTAAGAACCGTTCTTACCTACGCATCAAAACCACAACGGTGATTTATCAAGTTTGCTGTTTTAACCTTCAACAAGGACCGGCCGCAGTCAAATTCGATTCAACTAAAGTTGGAGAAACAGATACCCGCCAGCCACCTTTATGCAAAACTAGTTGCATGTCTGTCGGTGGAACCGGTCTCATGAACGTGGTCATCTAAGGTTGGTCCGGGCCACTTCATCCAACAATACCGCCGAATCAAAATAAGACATTGGTGCTAAGCAGTATGATGATCACCGCCCACTGCTCTTTGTGTTCTACTCGTGCATATCATCTAAGCATAGACCTGGCTCTGATACCACTGTTGGAAAACGTAGCATGCAATTTCAAAAATTACTATACTCACGCAAGATCTATCTAGGAGATGCATAGCAACAAGAAGGGGAGAGTATGTCCACGTACCCTCGTAGGCCTAAAGCGGAAGCGTTTGACAACACGGTTGATGTATTCGAACTTCTTCTCGTTCCGACCGATCGAGCACCGAACGTACGGCACCTCCGAGTTCTGCACACGTTCAGCTCGATGACGTCCCTCAAACTCTTGATCCAGCAAAGTGTCGAGGGAGAGTTCCGTCAGCACGACGGCGTGGTGACGGTGATGGTGAAGTAATCCGCGCAGGGCTTCGCCTAAGCACTACGTGAATATGACCGGAGGCGTAAACTGTGGAGAGGGGCGCCGCACACGGCTAGGAATCAATGTTGTGTGTTCTAGTGGTGCCCCCCCCCCTCATATATATAGGTTGGAGGGGAGGAGAGGCAGCCAAGGGGGCACCCCAAGTAGGAGGAATCCTACTTGGGCACCTCCCAATTCGGCCTCCCCCTTCCATATTCATCCGGAGGGAGAAGGAAGGAGGAGGGATGAGAGAAGGAAGGGGGAGGCCGAATTGCTCCATTTCAAGACTCCTCGTCATGTCTGTGATCTAATCCGGACTCCGAACAACAATCGGTCACCAAATCACATAACTCATATAATACAAAATCACCATCGAACGTTAAGCATGCGGACCCTACGGGTTAGAGAACTATGTAGACATGACCGAGACACCTCTCCGGTCAATACCCAATAGCGGAACCTGGATGCTCATATTGGTTCCCACATATTCTACGAAGAACTTTATCAGTCGTACCGTAATGACAACATACGTTATTCCCTTTGTCATCGGTATGTTACTTGCCCGAGATTCGATCGTCGGTATCTTCATACCTAGTTCAATCTCGTTACTGGCAAGTCTCTTTACTCATTCTGTAATGCATCATCCCGCAACTAACTCATTAGTCACATTGCTTGCAAGGCTTATTATGATGTGCACTACCGAGAGGGCCCAGAGATACCTCTCCGATACTCGGAATGACAAATCCTAACCTTGATCTATGACAACCCAACAAACACCTTCGGAGATACCTGTAGAGCATCTTTATAATCACCCAGTTACGTTGTGACGTTTGATAGCACACAAGGTATTCCTCCGGTATCCGGGAGTTGCATAATCTCATAGTCAAAAGAATATGTATATGACATGAGGAAAGCAATAGCAATAAAACTTAACGATCATTATGCTAAGCTAACGGATGTGTCTTGTCCATCACATCATTCTCCTAATGATGTGATCCCGTTCATCAAATGCAACACATGTCTATGGTTAGAAAACTTAACCATCTTTGATTAACGAGCTAGTCTAGTAGAGGCTTACTAGGGACACGGTGTTTTGTCTATGTATCCACACATGTATCAAGTTTCCGGTTAATACTATTCTAGCATGAATAATAAACATTTATCATGATATAAGGAAATATAAATAACAACTTTATTATTGCCTCTAGGGCATATTTCCTTCACAGATCGTAGCCAAACGGCTGTTTTAACACAGACACGTCCCATTCTAGCTAGTTTGTTACTAACTTGATTACTCTCCCTCCTAATGGCTCTGGCCTTCACTTCTCAGGTGCAGATCGAAGCCAAACGACAGTTTTAACATAGGCACATCCTATTCTAGCTAGCTCGTTACTAACTTGATTACTCTCCCTCCTAATGGCTCTACCCTTTACTTCTCTTCCACCACAAATACTCGCTTTAATCTCATGAACGAGGCCTACATTTGGTGACCGCTCTATAGACTTGTGTGTGAGCATAGCAGCAGCCTCTGAGCCGTCCGTCTCGAGGATGAATGGTGCTGAGCTCCACTCCATAGCAAGGGCAACCCCTTCTCTGCATGCTTCAAGTTTAGCTGCTAGTGCATTATTGCATGTGAACATGTAGCGGCAAGATGAAAAAACGATATGGCCCTTCGTGATGCCTCGGTTGTTGGCACCTCCTTCTCATGTGTGATCTCATTTCGGACATATGCCATGAGCGCCACATAGTCATCAGTAGAGCCATTGTGAGGTGTCGGTGAACGGCTCCAACACCTCGAACAGCCACTCCGGGCCTGTGTTGCAAACAGAGCTGATATCTGGCAGCGGCCAATCCTGTGCCATGGCACGCCATAGGTCCACCGCACGAGGGCACCTACACATAGTATGGAAGCCATCCTCGCATTCCATTCCACAACATATGTTAGATGGTTCCAAGTGACGAGAACATTTGTTGGACCAAGTGGCCAGAGAGTTAGTCGCGAGCCGCCATGCAAAGACGCATACCTTAGGGGGGGCAAGGCACCCCCATATGATCATCCAGATGGTGCGACGACCATCCAACGCCTTGCTCGTGGCCCAAGCCGATGAGCGCTCGCGCTTGTCCATGGCTAGGCAGTATGCCGAACGAACCGTAAAGATGTCGTTCTTCTCTGGCGCCCAAGCGAGAGTGTCGTCGAAGCCACGGGGGCAAGCCCGGATGCGTGTGATGACGCCAATGCGACTGGGAGGATGTGTCGACGAAGAAGGTCCAGCCGCCATGCCCCGCGCTCATCAAGAAGATCTGGCACTCGTCTCAGCCGGCATGTGCCCTGCGATGTGATGAGATTCCCTCCATGCTCCCTCGGTGGCCACCTATCTCGCCAAATGTGGATATTTTCGCCATTAGCAACGCGCCAATGAGCCCTTTCTTCAGAAGTCCGAGGCCGCGTTGGATGCCCTACCAAGATGCCGAAGCACTACCGGAAAAAACGTATCCTCAAGGCACCCATCAGGATAGTACCGAGCTTTTAGAACCACATAGCAACTTAGCATGCCTTATAAATTTACTTTTTTGCGGTGGAGTTATAAACAGATCTTTACTTTTTGCGGTGGAGTTATAGATAAATCCTTTGGGTATTCTTAGAAAAGACAAACACTACTGATAGGCAACTGATGTATGTGTCTACTGTAAACACAGAAATGGACATGTCTGGCTCCACCAGAGTGTGTGCATCGATCCCATTCGAATCCAGTGGCGACGCCGACGCATACATACAGCGGCTTTACAACGATGGCAACCACGGCAGCTACCAACCTGGATACCCCTCATCCGACCCAGTCACTGGATCACCTCCGTATCTTCTCCGGCTCTGCGCTACTACCGGCAATGCTTATCCCTGCCCCGTCACCGCCGTAAAGGCGCTTGCTTCCTTCCTTGCTCGACCAAACCGCATACAAAAATGACAGTTGATCTCACGCTTACTCAGCTACGTGCGCGAGAATATTCCGTGCTTAATTAGTTTGATAATCCGATACCGTATGAGGATGGAAATAAACCAGGTGTAGATTCTTGGCGGTTTGTGATGGGGTTGGCCAATTTCGTGCTTGATGTCGTCCGCGATGGCGACGGTAATGGTTATCATGTATTCAATCAGTGGGAGTAATAACGACAGGCGCAACTGGCCAAGCTGAATTAGGTAGGCTGCCTGTGGCTGGTGTTTGTTTTCCTTTCCGTTTCCTGTCGTGTTCTCCTTGCGGCGCGGGGCCCGGGTGACATGACATGCATGGGAGTGGGTGATGGTTGGTTGGTCAGCTATAGCTGCTGACGTTGGGGCGGTGGCCTTGCTTCTTATCCATCTCATCTCTTTGGAGTTTCTTGGTCTAGCAATAGCAAAGGCTTTCGATGGGATCATGTTTTCTGTATTGCTTCTTTGGAAAGAACACACAATTCCTGTTTGTTAAACAAACGACAACTAACTAGGTGGTTGCTATGTGGCGTTCTCATTGCCTCGTACATACGCCCGTTGCAGTAATCCTTTTTTCCCTTGAACCTGTAGCGTGGATCTTTTTAAGAAAAAAAATACTTCACACCTGCCGGTATGAAACTAGTATATTTTTAAGGAAAAGTAAAGAAAAAAGAAGTTCCGTATACACCAGCCCTTGCTGCTCCAATCCCTCAGCTTTTTTTTATTTTTTTGAGCGGTTCCAATCCTTCAGCTAGCTCCAAGGATCCAATGTGCAACGCCTTCTACGGCCTTCCCGCAACATGACGGGATCAAGCCCATTAGTCCAAGCACCTCCCTCGGCAACAAATAAACCACCCCTAAAACAAAGCAACAAATAAACCACCCTCGGCCAAACAAGTTCTTCGGAAACAGTTAAAACAAGCAGACAAGCTGTGAACATAAACAGAGCTAGAGGAGCCATGTGCCGCGACTGTGCTAAATCATTAGTACATTATGTGTCTTTCGGGCCACCCTTCTTCGCAGCCTCAGCAGCGGCCTTCTCTGCTTCAATCTCAGCAACATACTCATCGATCTCCTCTTCCTCAAGCTGGCGAAGACCATCTTTGTGCGTCATCACAGCAATCTCAATGTTCTTGCCACCACTCTCGACAACCTACAGAGAAGGGGGGAGATCAATTCAGTGTTATTGGGCCAATATAAATGGAAGACAAACCAAATATTCAGGCTAGGCTGAAGATACAAGAGGATATGCATTTCAACATATGATTAATTGTGATAAATTATGATGTTAATTTGAGATGTTATCTTAGATGGAAAAACTTGAGATATTATTCAACACAGATTTAAGCTGAAGATACAAGAGGATATGCCACTCTCGGCAATCTACAGAGAAGGGGGAGATCAAATCAGTGTCATAGAGACAATTATCAATAGAAGACAAACCAAAGATTTATTCTGAAGATACAAGAGGATATGCATTTAAACATGGGATTAATTGTGTCAATTGTCATGTTAACTTAAGAATATGCTAGGCAGAGCCAGCGAAAGCCTAGAGCTAATCCAGGTTAAACACTGTATTCTCATGTAATGTTTGCACTTCCCACTAGGATTTTACATGGATTCTCTGGGGCAACACCGCAACAGGCATGGCTGCCCCAGACATATTATCTCTGTCCCTATCTGAGATGGAAAATGTCACCTATCCGGTACATATTTTTTGGGATGGCAGATATGCATTTGCCTCTAAAGGAGTAGGGCCTTTTGGTGACCGAGCTCCATGTAGCCCTTTATTTTTGAAAAATTCAAAATTCAAACTTCCCGGCTTCAAAAAAATCTAAATGCTAGTATACAAGGATGAAATGTATATGTGTGTAAAAATTCAGGATGAAATATCTTGAAATGCAACCTGTACAAAAAAGACAAATTTCTGGACTTTTAGTGATCTAAACACTCTTATATTTCTTTACGGAGGGAGTATCATGTGTTAATAAGGCCCAGATTTTTTTTTTGCACAGCCCTCATTTCAACATATTTTGTTCTGAAAATTTACACACATGCACATTCTGCCTTCATGTATATCTGTATTTTTTCAGAATTTTTTGAAATGTAAAAAATTGAATTCTGATGAATTTTGAATTTTGCAAAAGGAGGCCTCCATGGAGCTCGGCCTCCAAAAGCAATTTTCGCCTCTAAAGATACTACAAAGACTACACAGTTATACATCTTATATGCGCTACAGTACTTCTGGGTAACCCCTGCCAGCCAATACTCCCTCAGTACCAGAATATAAGATGTTATGACAACCAATATATGAGTACATTAGTTGTAATAACATCTTATATTATAGGACAGAGGGAGTAGCTTTGTTTCACTAAATGAGTCACAAAGCATGCCAATTACATAATATGCAATGATACACAAGTACAAAAGCAACAATACAGAGTCAACACAGTTACATCCTCTGTATGCTATACAAAAGCAACAAGGAAATTTGCAAACCACAGCCAAGTTTTCAAGATTTGACGTACACAAGTAATTAGAGCATCTACAACCGTGGCTGCCTAATTTGGGGCCCTATACGCCCGCGGACGTGTCCGGGCACGTACGCGGACAGTGACCGAGCAGCCCACATTTGTCCCAGTCCACAACCACACCCCATATTTGTCCGTCCCCAAATCCATACAAAAGCATGCAAACTACGTAGATTATCATAGAACATAGCAATCCGACGTAGATAGGCATAGGCGTTGGCGGTGGATGGAGCGTCGTCGTCGGTCGTGCCACGGTCCAAGGAGGACGAGGAGGAGGAGATGATCAACGTCATGCGACAGGCGACGCGGGGCTGCTCCCTGCCTCGCCAACCTCTCGAACTCCTTGAGCCCGATGCGGAACACCACCACATTTTGCGGCGCCGTTGACGGGCGTCCGTCTCTGCCGAGGTGTACGAGCGGCGCATGGCATCACAGAGGGCCTCGTTGTCGTCGCTGGCGGGCGGTGGCGGCTCTGGCGTAGATCTGCAAGACCCGCAGACAAAGCGGATGGAGGTGGCCTGCGCGGCCCTCTGCAGTGATACGCGTGGCCCTCAGACTCCAACTGCCTTGCAGGCACGAGCAACCAGCACTGACCAAGAGGAGCAGCTGCTGGCGGTGCCGGCGCCACTGATCGCCCTGCCGCCTAACCGGGGAAGGCACGGACCGCGTCGTGCGGCGGCGGAGCGCGGAGCTGCAACTACCCACCCGGGCCGCCGGCGACACCAGCGAGGAGGAGCTCCCGCCCCGGTCCATCCGCGAGTGGCGGAGGGTAATGCGGAGTGCTAGCTCCTCGTCGTCCGGCACGGACGAGCTCGAGGAGTCCACAGCGAGCGTCGCCCAGTCGATCTCGTCGGAATCGCTGCCGGATCCGTTCCCGGCCATGGCGGAGGGGAGGGGATAGGGTGGAGAGAGGAAGGGGAGGAGACGGCAGTGGAGAGGAGAGGTCAAGAGAGTGAGGTTTGACTAGGGTTCGATCGTCCGGCTGAGGTATTTGTGGGGACGGTGTGGGCCATAGTGGGCCGGTCTGACGTGGCGGCGGTGTCCAGACACGTCTGGGCCTTCCCATAACTGCCCCACATATGGGCTGGGTATGGGGGTCGCCGGACAACTCTGACGTTTGGGCTGCGTTTGAGGAGGCCGGTGTGGCTTCTTTCTGTCCAGGCAGTGACCGGACAGGCTGACCGGGCGTTTGGGGCGGATATGGGGCGTCCGGTTGTCAATGCTCTTAGACTATTGACATGACAGAACCAACTTTTGAAAGATAATTATACTCAAATACTCTCTCTTTAAAGTTTTATAAGACGTTTTAGGCCACTCAGAGGGAGTACTTGCAATAACATACAATACAAGTGCAGATGAAATTGGCATTGCAAGTTGCTGAGACTGCAGGAGCAAAACAACAGACGACGCCTATGAGCATGTACTCTTGTTAGTACAGTACAGACGAACAAGTATCACCCTAAAGTGGCAAGCACACGTGAGAGTCACTCCTATCTCACTCAATTTTAGTTTCATTGCGATTTGAATGCAGTCGATAGAAACAGATGTAGGAACTTGATCTAGCTTTGTACTAAAGTGAGCTTTATAACAAGTAAACCATGACTAACAACAAGCACTTTGCTGGCTGAGCAAAGAGAATGCACATAAACTCTAGACATGAGCATTCCAATTAGATCAGTCAATTGGCATATAATCACTTGAAAGAATTAAAATAAATTCCTCCCCCATTTGTCATATGTTAGAACAAGCATCAGGAAACTGACCTAAGTTACTGATATAATTTTAAAAAAATCTTCACATGAGCAGTTACTGATATAATATTTTGAATGCAACAAGCATTAGGAAACTGACCTAAGTTTGTATTAAAAGTGAGTTCTATAACCAGTAAAGCATGACTAACACCAAGCACTTCGCTTGTTGATAAAACAAAAGAACACACAGAAACTCTAGACATGAGCATTCCACTGACACCTTGAGTAAGGGCAGCTAAGTTCCATTGTCAGCACCGCATGGTGCGGCAATTAATCAGTCAATTGAGATATTATCATTCAAAAGAATGAAAATGTGTCATCCTCATATGGTTAGTTTTTTTGACAGTGTGCCCTTCTCCTATGCTAATTACTCTCCATAGTCCATTTGGCATCTCTTAGAGCATCTGTCCTCAGATGAGCCATTACCATTTTTTGGATTGACACAATTATTGGTATTCTGCTTCTCGCACTTTTAACAAAAATACAATAAAATGGCAGTATGATTCTAGCTCCTGGTCGGATATGATAATTTTTTGTGAGCTACGTAGTATACCTCAAGGAGGGCTCGGATGGTAAGCTTGATGGTCTCCTTGCCGGACGTCTCCTTGTAATTCTTCTCAAGGAACTCGCGCATGGAGTTGGAGTTGCGGCCGGTGGCGTTGGCCTTCCAGGCGGAGAAGGTGCCGGAGGGGTCGGTCTGGTACAGCGCCGGCTTCTCAGTATAGGGGTCGAAGCCAACTATAAGCGTGGAGAGCCCGAACGGGCGCACCCCTCCGCTCTGCGTGTACTTCTGCTGCAGGCCGGCGATGTAGCGCGTGATGTACTCGACAGTGACGGGGTCCTCGACGGTGAGGCGGTGGCTCTGGCACTCGACGCGCGCCCGGTTGATCAGCACGCGCGCGTCCGCCTTGAGACCCGCGCAGGCCAGCGCGATGTGGGTGTCCAGGCTCGCGATCTTGCGCACGGACCTGGGAAATTCGAGGGAGGGGGGATTTCCGGTTAGAAAACCATGAGATCCGGTCGATCCCGCGGCGCACGCGCGGGGAGGGAGGAACGGGCGGGTTAGGTCGCCTACCTGGAGTCCTGGAGCTTGGGGGTGGACTTCTTCTCGACACCGAGGACGACGGTGTCGACGCCTCGGACGCCGACGGCGGCGTTGCCCTTGCGGACGGCCTCGAGGGCGTACTCAACCTGGAAGAGGTGGCCGTCGGGGGAGAAGACGGTGATCGCTCGGTCGTAGCGGGCCATCGGTGCTGGTGCGCGTCGTCGCCGGTGAGAGAGGCTTTCGCTTTGGGAGTTCCGGTGCGTATGCTGTTTACTTTCGCAGTCCGGCACGGCCACTGAGACTCTGTTCTGTCCTTTCTTGCGAGAGAAGGAGGTAAACTACATAGGCAAGACTTATTCCTCCAAGGGCTCCTTTGATTATTTTCGTAGAAATTTAGAGGAATAGAATCCTTTAAAAAAATCCTACGTTTGTGTTTGATTCATATGATTGAATTAAATTTTATAGGAATTTTTCCTAAGATTTTCCTCAATCATTTCCTATTGGGTTTCTAGCATCCACTCAAAACTCTTTGAAAGAACTCTTTTATTTTTCCACAAACAATCCCAAATCATCCAGGACTGAGATGAAAATGGCATTTCAATCATATGTGTGTTTCTTGTTGTATTTTTAGAATCATGTGAATCAAAGAGGCTCTAAAAGAATACAGTATGGATTCCGAGCACGTGAACTCGTTTGATCCGGTTTTGACTCTAATTCAGTTTCAAGTCCCGGAGGATGAAGACTGCACTTCTCACCTGAAACTACTAGTCCGGCCCAAATTGAAATCAATCTGGAGCCGCGTGAGAACTCCGTCCAGGTCCCAAAGAACCGTTGGTTCCTCATAGGAATGCGACAAAAATTAAAAAAAATAAGGACACACAAGCTCCACAAGCTATACAAGAATGAAGGCCGCATATGCATACGTCTCGCGACAGCCTCCATATGCACGCGATGCTCTTGCGCCTCTGAGTTGGGCGGACGTGTCGAACAACGAGTTTTGATGCTACACAACGTCCTCCTCGGACTTCTTGCAAAACTCATTGCGATTCTGAAGCTCCATCTCAAGGGCCTCGTCCTCATTAGCGAAGCGACTAGGGACCATTTATGACAGTGATCATACAATGTATGTCTCACAAACAAGTCACATACTTGTTGATACGCATCATTAATAACGTTCAAGGACTATAATTATTCATAAACACATTTAAAAAATATCATCATGCATGATTGCCACTAAGACATATCATCAACACATGCACGCTCCAAATTCCCATTGGCCCGCCGTGGGGCCTCAAGTCGTTCACGCAACTTTGAGTTCTCAGAGGCCAGCTTGTTGTTTTGGTATGTCAGCCCCTGCAAAGAAGATGAAGACATATTTAACTACATCAATGGCTAAATAGGCGAAGGGCACCATTAAAGAAGAACTAGGCCCGATTCCAGGCTGAATCCGCACATAGTCCCAAGAGCTACAACTACCATAAGCACAAAGCACATGACAAATACATGAAGGACTTGTCGTAAATATCGGGCTCCACCGATAGGCCATGCCTCCGGATGGAGTAGAAGAGCTTCATCTCATCGCCAGCCTGTCCATGGCAGTCCTGGTCTCTTCTGGCACATCCGCCCTCAGGTCGCTCCTCTTTGGGAGGAGAGACGACAGCGACACCACGGATGAATCTGCCGCCAACTTCCTCTTCTTCTTCCTCACCTTCGGGGAGTAGCCTCCATCTTCGAGACATCGACGGCGGACTTCAATATAAAAGTAAAATTACCGGCAAACGCTTCTTTTTTTCCTTTTTCAAATTGAGGGGCATCTAACCATGCATGCATCATTCCACCATGTGACGGCAATGTTTATAGAACTCAAGCATGTGGTTGAAATATCAATTATGTTTTCATAAATACCAAAAAGAACAAGGAAATAAATGCCCTTTCACCTGCAATGGAGCAGGACGAAAAGGTTGTTGCTCGCAAGCTTAACAAGCACTCAAAAGTTCAACTCGTTAGTTCATGAACCAAGTTGACAATCAATTTTCTGGACGAGCTTAACGAGAGAGCTCACATGTTTCACGAGCAACTCATTTGGCTCGTTATTAATCCCAAGGGTCCTGCCATCTGGCCCATTACTAATTATCAAGGCTCGAATGCTCAACCCAATATAATTATTGCTAGTTAAATCAAAACCATCATTAAGTGCGGGACAAGAACTGCCGCCAAGAAAACCTAGATCATCTACAACCACTTCCTTCCCCTCTCGCCGTCGCCAGAGTGTGTTATTGGGCAAATCCCATGCCGCTTTGGTAGAGAGGTCCTACTTGTGGATGGTGTCTTGTTGCATCGATTTGGCGAGGGGTCTCTGTGTCTTGGTCGGGGCTACAGGACAGCGGTGTTGCCCTGGTTTAGGAATAATGCCCTCCTCGTCCTATCCTCGTTCTTTCAAGTGGTTAGCGCCGGTGGATGGCATGCGGAGGTGTGCCTCCAACGGAACTTCCTGGATCCGTTCGGTTTTGGTCTCTGGTGGATCCGCCTGGATTCGGTCGGCAGATTCGGTCGGCATTCATGGTGTGTGGAATATCTACATGATCTTTACGATGTCTTCTTCTCTGGGGCGACTATTTGCTATGAAGATTGTGGCATTTGGCGTCTTCTGGTTTACATCAACGACTTGTCGGACGCTGTTTCTACAAGCTTTTGAGTTTAAATATGTTTGCTCCGCCGAGGTGGAGGCCAAGAGGCAACATCGAACTTTGCTCATGGTGCGCAACCAATGGATGTAGGAGGAGTAAGATTTTGGCACACAAGGAATTTGATGTATTTTTTTGTGTAAGGGTGTGTTCGCAAAGACTGTGATACAGTTATTGTACTCCTTTCGTTCCACAATGTAGTGTATATAGATTTTTTTTTCAAAATTCAAGCTTATCAAACTTTGACCAAGTTTATAGAGAAAGCTATCTATATCTATAATACACACATGTATATTACCAAAATATAACTCATAATGTATCCAACGATATGTATTTGGTATTCTAGATGTACCTATTTTTCTTTATAGAATATGATCAAAGTTTGCATAGTGTGACTTTTGGTAAAACCTATATGCACTACATTTGGAGTGGAGGAAGTATGACTTTAGGCCTTTCTGAAAGCAAAAAAGAATGCTCTCTATATACTTAACTTGAGGTCATCCATGTTCAAATACTCCCTTCGGTCCTTTTTACTCTGTATATAAGAATTGTCTGAAGTCAAACTTCATAAAGTTTAACCATATTTATATGAAAAAATATCAACATCTACCATGCTAAAGTTATACAATATGAAAAAAAACTTAAGTCATGACGCATCTACTGATATTGATTTCACATTATGAATGTTGGTATTTTTTTCTATTAAGTTTGTCAAACTTTACGTGGCTTGACTTCATACAAATCTTATATGCGAACTAAAAAGGACCGGAGGGAGTAGACGGTTGACTAATCATTGATGTTCAAACCATGAAGTCATCCATGTTCAAACTTTTTTCTATTGTGCTACTATTTTGAAAGTTTCAATTTTGGGAAAGGTTGTTGCAGTTCTGCTCAGCTACATGTTTAACTATTCTCTAAATGTCAAAATTTTGAATATGTGATGCAATGCTTTTGTGTTGTTTCCAACTTTACCGGTACACGTGAGCACTCAACTTAATGAGTGTTAGAGCATCTCCAGCCGTTGGCCCCCTCAAGAGGCATAAAAATCGCCGCCTGGGGGCGAGCCGGCAGTAGAGTCGGCACTGGGGGCGGTTGGGCATCCAGCCGTCGCCCCCAGGTCGTCCCCAGGCGCCGATATCGGCCCATTCGCGGCCGCTTTTCGGCCGAGATAAATAGAAAAATGGCCCGATATCGGCGAGAAACCGCCCATATTCGGCGTGGTTCGGCGTTGAATTCTCAACATAAATATTTTTTATCACATATTTCACCGCAGAAAATCAAATAATTCAACAAAATAGTGCAACAACAAATAGTTCAATACAAATTATATAGTTCAACAAATAAAAACTCATATTTCATCACACATCGAGCTAGGCGTCGCCCTTGATCCTCCATAGGTGCTCCACCAGATCCTGCTGCAGTTGATGATGCACTTGAGGGTCTCGCATCTCCTGACGCATAGGTAGGCAGTCCAGGTTGCCGGTAGCTGGTGATCAAATTCGGCTAGAGGACCCTGCCTGTAGTATGGTTCGGTGTCAAACACTGGCTCTTCCTGCTCGCTCTCGATGATCATGTTGTGCAAGATGACACAGCAAGTCATGATCTCCCACATTTGATCTTTCGACCAAGTCTGAGCAAGGTACCAGACAACAGCAAATCGAGATTGGAGCACACCAAATGCCCGCTCGACATCCTTCCTGCAAGCCTCCTGCACCTTGGCAAAGTACGACTTCTTTCCTCCTGGCACAGCGTTTGAGATAGTCTTCACAAATGTAGACCATCTCGGATAGATGCCATCAGCTAGGTAGTACCCCTTGTTGTAGTGCCGCCCATTGACCTCGAAGTTCACCGGGGGAGAATGACCTTCAACAAGCTTGGCAAAGACAGGGGAGCATTGCAGCACGTTGATGTCATTTGTGAGTTTCTAGCATACCAAAGGAGTGCCAAATCCAGAGGTCCTGTGTGGCCACCGCCGCAAGTACCACACTACAACCGCCTTTGGCGCCTTTGTACATCCCATGCCAAGCAAATGGGCAGTTCTTCCATTTTCAATGCATGCAGTCGATGCTTCCAAGCATCCCAGGAAATCCTCTTGCTGCATTCTGTGCTAGGATCCGAGCAGTGTCTTCCGCATTGGGTGTTCGCAAGTATTGCGGTCAAACACTCCCACCACTGCCCGACAGAACTTGTAGAAACACTCAATGGTGGTGGACTCGGCCATGCGCCCATAGTCGTCGAGTGAATCACCGGGAGCTCCGCATGCAAGCATCCTCATCGCTGCCGTGCACTTCTGGATTGAGGTGAATCCAAGTTTGCCGGTGCAATCCTTCTTGCACTTGAAGTAGCTGTCGAACTCCCGGATGGAATTCACAATCCTGAGGAAAAGCTTTCGGCTCATCCGATAACGGCGCCGAAATGTTTTGTCGCCGTGCAGTGGAGCGTCGGCGAAGTAGTCGGAGTAGAGCATGCAGTAGCCTTCGAGACGATGTCGGTTCTTTGCTTTCATCCACCCCGGCGCCGAGCCACCTCGTCGCGGCTTTTCATTGCTCGCCAGCAGGCCGGCGAGGACCATGAGATGTTCCTCTTCCTGGACGTCGGCCTCGGCTTCCTCCTCCAGCAGCGCGGCGAGCGCTTCTTCGTCGTCCGAGTCCATTACCAAGGCAGGCAAATCGCCGAACACCTTGTGGGCGCGTACCCACCGCTACACTGCCCCTCCGTGGCCGGAAACACCGAAAAATCGCCCAGCCTGTGGTGGAGAGGCTGTCTCGGCGAAACCTCTGCTCTTTTTCCGGCGGGGATGGGCTATCTAGCGGTGGCGGGCGCCGGGCGGCGCCGGGATCAGCCGGTTGGCGGCCGAGCGCGCGGGGGGTGGGAGGCGAATCTGGAAGAAAGACTTGACTTTTCGCCTGACGGTGTGGGCCAGACGTGCTTTTCCCTTGCGCTGGAGCCCCCGAGTGCCCCCAGTGCGCCGGGTTCGGCCTGCGATCGCCGGGCCCAAAAACGGGCTGAGCTGGCGGATTTCAGCGTCCTGGGGGCGCGGCTGGGGCGTTTTTTCGGCGCCGGCGCCGAAAAAGTCGCCTAGGGGGCCTGTTGGGGGCGCGGCTGGAGATGCTCTTAGCTTTAACAAGCTTATGGAACTGAGCTTTAATGATCACGAGTTTAACGAACCGAGCAACTCGTTTATCTCATACCTGTCGAAACAGACCATTTCTCTTAAAAACTAATACCCTTCAAGCATTGTACATATTTCTAAGCTTAGATTACATCTGAATTCCAACAAAATTTAACACAAATTATTGACCTGAAGTGGTGTTAATAAATGATGGAGCTAATTGGTGATAATCAAAGACGGAGGTAATTGAATTTGTCGACATCATCAAGATTAGTTGTTTCCTTCTCTCACGAAAAAGAGAGAGGCTCAACCAGGACACGGAGAGTAGATGCCACTGCAAGATTGGCAATTCTAGAGATCGCGTCTTCCGAAACGCATACTTTGCAGTGTCATCAGTCTAGATTTTGTTTTCATCGATGTCCCAAAGGACCAAATCCGACTCATACTTGAATACTTCTTGTATGCATTTGTGATGCACGGGGACTTCTGCTATCTTGCCCCTCCAAAAATCGTACCTGTAAAACAAGTGCAAAATTAGTACCACTTCGCTTGCAAATAATGGAGATTGTAACGAAGATGTGAAAGAGAATTAAGCGAGCGATTTCATCACCAGATCACTCTGTACACACTGTTGAAGAATGCGACCTCGGAGGAGCAGAGATCCCTGAGTATAAGGGCTCTCCCTTCCTGCATCCCGAGATTCTTCAAGTTCACCGCCATCTTCTTCTCCCATCTCTCCTGCTGCCTGCCGTAGTCAGTGATCACCCACACCTCCGCCTCCTCATCCACGATCACTACCAGGCACAGCTTCCCCTCCACCGTCACCAGCTTCTTCTTGCCCGCCCACCTGTCCGTTCTGTCCTCCACCTCCGGCGGGAGAACAATGAGCCTCCACGCCTCGCTCTTCATGTCGAACGCGAAGATGTCCTCGGCGGCGCTGACCCTGTCCGGCCACCGGAGCCAATGCATGGCGCCGTGGGCCCTCACCGCCGGGCCAGCGGCCACGAGCGACTCCGGCCACACCATCACGTCTGCCGAGCGCCGCCACGCGCGCCTCCGCGAGTCGAAGATCTCGCAGCGCAGGTGGTCACGCAGCGTCGGGACCGAGAGCCGGAGGATCTTGAAGTCCGCCGCGGCGCCGGCGCCGGCCGGGCGCGCCACCATCGCGGTGACCGCCGTGGGGAAGCGCAGCCTTGGGTTGGGCAGCGCACGCCACTGCCTCGTGGCGGGCTTGCACGCATAGTAGCACCGTGCCGACGACGCCTTGCCGCCCATGCGCGCGGCGGCGTCCGCGTCGGCATCGACGCAGCACGCGAGGCCGCGGTGCGCGGAGACAGCCTCGACGCGGACGTGCGCGGAGGGCAGGAAGTCGAGGGAGACGGACGGATCAGCGTCGGCCTGGGAGGGGTGCATGGATACGAAGGTAGCGGAGTAGCGGTTGCGCGCCATGCCCTGGACGAAGTATCCCGAGACGACGGCGTCGGCGCGGCGGCGGCAGTGCAGCGGTGAGAACGCCGGCTCGTACGTGAGCCGGCGCCACTGGGCAGACACCTGGCGGCACGCGGAGAGGTCGTCGAGGGAGACGCGGGTGAGCATCTCGAACATCTGGTCCTCAGGCAGGCCGCCGCTATCTTCGTCATCGCCAGCACCATTGCCTTGCTCCGGTTCGCTTGACATGGTCGTCCGATCGGCTCGTCCCCGTGACCCGGGAGCTCGCTGGGTAATACGAATCTGAGTTCGGGCCAGAAGAGACCGGCTACGTTCGCTGCGTCAATTAAACAACGGCGAAATAACTGCGAGGGTTAGGGCGGGAGGAGGAGGTAAGCTTGAGAACCAAGAAATTTGTGTACAAGACCACTTGAGAACCAAGAAACCCTCCCAACGATCTCCCTCGAAAATAGAAGAAACCCTACGATCAGAAGGCTGCGACCAAGGGCAAAACTGTTGGGCCGTTGGATGAAGATCAGAGGCTGCTGCCCAGTCAATCGGGTCCAGTCTATCTATCCCCCAAAACAAAAGAACGAGTTAGCTGTGCAAGTATGAAAGGAGCAGCCAGCCACACAGCTACTGCGGTAGACCTTGGCGCAGAGCCGCCTACCGCAGGCCTAAGAAAAGATGGAGAACCTGGCTGTCCATCGAATTCAAGGCAACGTGACCAACGGAACTGTTGAATAAAACTTGCGCTGTCTTAGTTTAGGACTTTAGGTGCCCTGGCAGAACTTTGTACACTGCCATGGCAGCTGTTTTGCGTTGAATGATCGTACAATGGCAAAATTTGTACACTGCCTACTCATGCGCCAAGCTAGCTGATTAGAGCATCTAGGACCGGACCTAGCAAAAGTGATCATTGGCGGCCGGGCGAAGCGCCGGCGCCTCCTCGTCGTCCTCCTACCTGCGAATACCTTTGAGCTCCAATGTCCGCCTCACAGGGGCAAAACCAGCGTAGAGTCTTTAGCTTCAATTGAACCCATGATAATTTGATGTCACGTACTTGTGTACTATTTTTCTTTGGTATGTACCCAATGAAAAAAACGGAATGTAGTGGCTATCTCGCGTGTACTACATCCAAGTTTGCCAAAAAAAAAGATTAAACATGATCAAACAAAATCCAAAAAACCTGAAATTTTGAGACATCAAACCCTATCAACTTATCAAATGTCGAGCTTCTTGCAAAATTTCAGCCAAAAATAACATTAAACAAGCTCTCACTAAAAAAACGAAATCACTGCACAAACTTTCAACATTGATTTTGTTTTTTTAGTGAGAGATGCTCGGTTGTTATTTTTGGGCTGAAATTTTTCAAGATGCTCGAACATTTGATAAAGTTTGATGTTTAAATTTTTTAGATTTTTTGGAATTTGTTTGATCATGTTTTGTCATATATTTTCTGCAAACTCGGTTGTAGTACACCCAAGAATAGAAAATCCACTCTCATAAAAAAAAGCATGGCCGAACCCACTAAGCTAGAATCCAAAGTGAGGAGGCAATAAAAAGCCCACACGCAGTAAATCGCCCCCGTACATTGCCTCTTCGACATCGGTTATTTCGTATGATCGCTATGATATACACGGCGGCGGCAAACCTCTCTTCGTTCTTATTCGGCTTTAGAAAGCTCGCAATCTCTCCCCTGTCCGTCGTTCAACCAGGATGCGTCGTTAGACACCCACTGTTGAGAGAAAATCGCAATTTGAATTTGTGGTTTGAATCACATCTTCACGTCCCCTCTCTCATGTGCATGTTCTTTTTAGTCCTAACTTTCTAACTAATCATCCTCTTACTTTGATTGATCTAAGATATGGGACCATATTTCTCAAAGAGAAATTGATCGCCAGGTCCAAATAATGATGACGATACTTTAAGGTTAACCATTAGACGTAGGCAAGGTGTACCAAATGTCAATAATGCAAGAAATCTCCCGAAGCCGTCTATCCAAAGAGAAATTTATTTAGAGGAGTTCTTATAATATGGTTGATCGGAAGAGAATTTTATCCGGGTATATCATGCACACTTTACTTTTAGTGTAACATAATATGTCAAAAGTGATGTTGTATTTCTGTTTGTTATGTTGTTTTTGGTGCTATACTTTTGTTGTAAGATGATGTAAAATTAGAGTTTACACTGGGTCACCTTGCCCTTGAGGATATTTGTATGTACAAGTCTATTTGCTTCACCTATCGCAACTAGCTACTCCACATGTCACTACCGCAACCGTCCTGCTGGGACCGCGACCTGCTATCCCACCCATGGATCAAATAGTGATCTACCTGGTTCACGGTATGTTTCCCTGAAATTGGCTTGATTCCTTGTTGCCTACCCTGCTCGTGCTTAGGTGGGGTTTGTGGTCAGTCGGTCCTTTTCTACCCGACACAAAAAATAGCCTACTGTCGCATAAGTTAACATCATGCTTTCAAATGGATCTGCTCCATGGTTCACTGAGATCTTCTTTCTAATGGTTTGCTTAATTTTTAAGTTGCTTTCGTTAGAATTTATTTCATAAATTTTACTTTCCTTCTTTGTTGCTTATTCATAGCCATGTAGGGAACCAGACACCCTCTGATGGTACGCCATGGCCTAATATTCGTTTGGCATACCACCCCATAGACTGAAGCTGTAGTTTGAGCAGATTCGGCCCCACCGTTGCTTTACTTCGTGGTTGCAGTTGTGAAAGGATCGAGAAGAGGGGTCTAGAGGGGGGGGGGGTGATTAGACCCTTAACAAGTAAAAGTGGCTGTTTTTAGTTTCTTCAAGTTAAGGTTGAGTTTAGCACATCTTAAAGTGCACACAATACATTTAACACAAGCATAGCAAGAGTATGAGCAACGGAAAGAGTAAAGCATGCAAGTGCAAGAATGTAAAGAGATGGGATTGGAGTGTGTAAACGCAATGGAGGCGCGGAGAATTTTTTGCATGGTTCCGATATGTGGTGCTATCGTACGTACACGTTGATGGAGACTTCAACCCACGAAGGGCTCCGGGTAGGAAATATTGGTGTGGCCGAGTTGGGAATTTAGGGTTTGGACATATATGGGTAGAGAAATTGGTTGAGGGTTTTGGAGCAATATCACTAAGCACTTGAGCAAATAGATCATTAAGCAACACCTCGTCCCCTTTTAATAGTATTGGCTTTCCTATAAACTCAATGTGATCTTGGATCACTTAAATAAAAATGTAGAGTCTTGAGCTTTTGCCAATCCTTGTCCTTAGCATTTTGAGGGGGTTTCACATCCTCTTTTCCTTGCCACTCCATTGTTGAACTTATCTGAATATACTAGATAAAACTATTAGTCCAACAAGGGATATGTTGACATTAATTACCAAAATCACCCAGGGAGCACTTGTTCTTTCAATCTCCCCCTTTTTGGTAATTGATGACAACATGCATCAAAGCTTCAAGTAAATAATGAGAAGATTTGTAAGTAAAGCTTTAGAGGAACATGTAACTTGCATGAGCCCCTCCCCCCCTACATGTATGCAATCAAGTAATGGTAGAATTGAAAGACATGTGAATGCACAACATGACATAGTAAGTAATGAGTTACATGTATCTTGGCCATATGCATCAGAGCAAAAAAAAGTGATGTGAGATGTACCTTCATGTTTATGATTCCCTCTGGCAAACAATATGTGCAAAAGTAAAAGATCATCATGCACATGAGTGAGATGCATATACTTACCTTGTGGTTCTTGAAGTGACTCTTGAGGAAGCAAACTTGGGAAAACAAGGTTAAATAACACAAGAGAACTTCAGACCAGAAAGAGATTTCAAGACCCACAAGAATACCAAGACTGGGATGACATGTAATAGGTGAGTACCACAAAGTGAGTACTTCATTTGAATATAAACATGTCCCCAAAGAATTAAGGATTTGCAATAAATTCCAAGGATAGTTCTCCCCTAAGCATGAACTCCCTCTCCCCTGAATCTAGTACTAGATAATGGTGAAAGTGCGTTATATCGACTAGAGGGGGTGAATAGACGATTTTTATGAATTCTTCACCGAGGAATTTCAGGGTGAGGAAATTCCTAAGCAAAGAACTACTTGCAGCGGAATAAGTACTCAGATGCATACATGACAGAACATAAACATGGACATCATAATGAAATGAAAACAGACACAGAGTACAGGAAGCGTAAACACAAGATAATACAGGATGAAGACAAACAGACTGAAGAAATTGAACTAAGGAAATTGAGAAAGTCTTCAGTCAAAGTCTTCAAACAGATATGAACAAGCACACAATAATTGTAATGAGGAAATGAAAGAGTTGAAGAAATAGAACCAGTAGGCTTGGTGAAGACAATGATTTGGTAGACCAGTTCCAACTGCTGTGACAGTTGTACGTCTGGTTGGAGCGGCTAGGTATTTAAACCTGAGGACACACAGTCCTCACCATATTCTCCTTGAGCTAAGGTCACACAGACCTCGCCCAATCACTCATGGTAAGTCTTCAGGTGACTTCCAAACCTTCACAAACTCAGTCACTCGGCGATCCACAATTTCCTCTTGGATGCTCTAGACCATGACGCCTAACCGTCTGGAAGATGCACAGTCTTCAAAGGTAACAAGCGTTGGATCCACGCAGGATCAATCTCTTCAGTGATGCTCAATCACTTTGGGTTTCTAGGTCTTTGGGTTTGGGTTTCCTCACTTGATGATTTTCGCTCAAAGTCCTCGGAGGATGGGATGCTCTCAAATGACAAGTGTCAGTTTCTCTCGGAGCAGCCAACTAGCTAGTGGTTGTAGGGGGCGGCTATTTATAGCCTAGGGAGCAGCCCGACATGATAACACATAAATGCCCTTCAAAGATATGACCGTTAGGTGGGTAGATATTTTGGGACAGCTGGCGCATAGCACAACAACGGTCGGAAATTTGAGGTTCACATTCCTCAGGGCTATCATGTTCCTCACTGTGTAGGCAATCCGCACTGGCGAATTCCTAACTCCTCAGTCAAAACAAATTCCTCAGCGACAAGAAGAACTTCGTCTCTGTCACTGAAGAAATTGACTGAACTGTATGAGATTTCCAATGGCTTCACATGAAGGGATTGGTAGGTGTAGGATTTTGAGTTGAGCATCACATGGAAATTTTTCCTTAGTATTTCCTCGACCCCCTTTAACAGTACGGTGTTTCCTGTGACTCAAGAAAGAGAAAATGAAACTACAAAAACAAAAGTCTTCACGCTTCATGTTCCTCGAAAGAATGCCAAGTCTTCAAGGTCACACCAATTTCTTCACTTTCAAAGTCTTCAGAAAGTCTTCAGAAATCCAAAGTCTTCAGTCGAAGACATTCATTTTTAGGGGTCGACTTTCTCTGTAAATATCAAACTCGTCATAGACTTATAGACCTGTGTACACTCACAAACACATTAGTCCCTTAAAAGTCTTCAATACACCAAAATCACTAAGGGGCACTAGATGCACTTACAATCTCCCCCTTTTTGGTGATTGATAACAATATAGGTTAAGTTTTCAACGGGGATAAACATATGAAGTGTAAATACTGATATTGAGGATTTTGATTGCAAGATATAGAAGAACTCCCCCTGACGATGTGCATAGTGAGGAATTTGCTTTTGAAGCAGTGCACACTTGAAGAGTAGAATCATGGAGATCTCCCCCTATATCTTGTAATTCATGCACGCATTTGACATATAATATGAAGAATTTGAAATGCATGATGAAATATGGTGACTGATGTAATTCAGCATGCGTGCATTACCATTAACGAGGAATAAGCATGCAGAAAATCTCAGCAAAAGTGTCAGACCACCATAGAGTTTAAGTTTACAACTCGATCGAATAAAGTCTTAGAAGAACGAGAGTTGTAACTTAGCCAAAACGCCCATATAGATAGACCCGCTTGAAGACTAACTCAAATTTCTCCCCTTTGTCATCGAATGACCAAAGGATCGAAAAATGAGGACTAACGCCCCTAAAGAATATCAAGTTGATGGAGGAGCGCCAGCGTTGTTGGAGTCGGTTGTTGAAGTAGGGCCTGCCGCAGTGTCGTCCAAGTCTTCATGCTCATCGGTTTCACGTGATGAAGAATATGAGTTGGCCACCAAGGAAGGAACCTTGACCTTCTTGAATTTCTTCGATGGAGGAGCAAACCAGTCAAAATCTTCCTTGAGACCCATTTGCTTCAGATCTTCTTCACCATACAGATATGACAGAATAGCCCAGGTGCGACCGAAGACTTCATGGAGGTAGAAATGGTTTTTCTTCACTGCATTGTGCGTAGCAGTCATGTTGTGAAGAATAGAACCAAACTGACGCTTAACCCATTTGTGGTTTCGATCCGCCTTCTGGTGAAGACTGAGGAGAAGCTCACGGTCAGTCATCACTCTTGGAGCTGTGGCTTGAGGATTTGGCTTGGATGCATTGGCAGCAGAATCATGAGTGGCAGAGTCATCATTGGTGGAATAAGATGCAGCTTTGCGAAACTGACCATCCAATGGACGAATGCCTTCATCAATAACAGCAGCGGCCTTGCCCTTTTCATCAGCTGAGGAAAATGTACGCTTGAGGACTTCAATTGGGGGCAAGTAGCTGAGGTGATTCTGAAAATCAGCCTTGTAGTTGAGTGAAGACTCAAGATGGCAATGGGGCCCCGAAACCCGTGTCCCCGTGGGTTTTTACCCTATTAGGGGACGGGGATGGGCATCTTTTCATCCCCGCGGGGCTGTTGTTGGGCACATTATACAACCCGACACGTTTCATGGGTTTACACCCGTTTCGGTAGTCCCCGAACCCGAAACCCGGCAATACCTGCGAAATTACATTATTTTTTTACCACTGTAGTCATCTTACCCCCGAAATCTTAGAGGCCTTGATGTGTTCACAAGATTGGATAAGAAACAAATATAAAGGTGTGTCTTTCTTTACATACATCATAAAGTTTATCATTATCTTGCTGTAATGTTTCATAAGATGTTCATTACTACTTATTTGATTCTCATAGATGCTGACAATGAATAAGGACAAAGCTTTTGGAGTTGTCTTCAAGACATTCAAGAGGGAATGCAGGTGAAGTACAGGTACTTGCAAATTTCATATACTAATCTGCATATTTTTCTCATGTTTAACTTTAGCTTGAGCGAATTTTGATCTTCCCTAGGACTTGGCACTTTGATTTGGCATTGGAAGATTTGAAGATGGTCGTTTGGAGGCTTGGAGATGTGAAAGATGCCATGATGATTCCAACTTTAAAGTGATTTGTGAACTATAAGTTCTATTTCAGAACTTATATAGCTGTTGAACCATCTACTATTGTTTTTTGTTGAAATTTACTCAAGTTATGCTGCTGAAATGTGCTTGTTTTGCTGCTGAAATGTTATTCTTTGTCGCCACTATGTTTGTTTAAATATTTTGATTTTATCGTGGGTTACCCGTGGGTTCCCCGAAACCCGATGGGTTTAGGGGACGGGCAGAAAACTAGCCCCTCACACGGTGATGGGGATGGGGACGGGTTTACGATTTTCTCGTGGGGATGGGTTTGGGAAGGCAAAACCCGATGGGTTTCGTCCCCGTTGCCATCTTGAGTGAAGACCTTATTCTGAGGAATCTCATAATCCAGGGTGCGTAAGGCTTCAACTCAAACGGAGAGAGTGCAACATTTGCCAGAGTCCTCATGAAGAAATCGTGATAATTGACAAGAATGCCATGTATGATGTTGAATAGCAGATTCTTCATGATGCCAACAATTTCCTCATCAGATGAGTCGTGGCCTTTTATTGGACTCATAGTCTTCGTTAGAATGTGATAGACTGTTCTTGGCACATATAGCAATTTCTTCACAAGGAATTTGGTTCTTGGGGCTTGACCGGGCTTCAGAGGCTTCATTAGCACTTGCATGTAATGAGGAGTGAGTTCAGGCTCTTGGTACAGACAACGAGCACCTTCAAGGGGAGGACTGATTGGCAGGGCATGAAGTAATTCAGAGGCCGGTGCTTTGTAATGAGTATTTTTGGTCATCCAGTCCAACACCCAAGAGTTGATATCATCATCATCGCGTGTGATGTGCAGGGTTGCATAGAATTGAAGAATGAGCTCTTCATTCCAATCGCAAATATCCGTGCAAAAGTTGAGCAATCCTGCATCATGAAGCACACTGAGGACTGGGGTAAAGCAAGGCAGTGATTCCATGTCCACCTGAGGAATATGCTCGTGGTCGAAGACTTTGTCCTTGTTGAAGAGCAGTGAAGAATAAAAATTTGCTTGGCTGGCAGTCCAGAAACGCTTTCTTCTAAGACGAGCAGAGTCATATGGGTTGTAGTCAGTGAAGAAAACATGCTCTCCGAAGAAGTCATCAGCCTTGAATTTCTGCTTCTTCGAGAAGGGATCCTTTGGCTTGGGCTGAGGAGTATCAGTCAATTGCATCACCACCTCAGGAATCGCAATCTCGGGTTCCACAGGCTGAGGAATTTCAGGTTCTTCTTCAGTGACAGCCTGAGTCTTCGATTCTTCATTAACATTTTCATCAGCACTAGTGGCTGGAATTTCTTCATGGACAGACGGTGTGGCATGAGGTTCTCCAGATCCCATTTGTACTTCAGTATCCACAGGGGACTAAGGAATTTGTTGCAGAGGTGTGAACAGAGGAGAGTTGGGGTGCTGACTTTCCCAAAAGTCATCATTCAGCACTGGTGTTGTACATCCAATGTCCACATCTTCTTCTTCACTCTTTTCCTCAACGTCGGCCTCTTCAGCAGTGAATTGAGGCATGGACGATGAGACTATTGGGGTTGAAGGGATTGCATCCGCTTCAATTTCTTACTGCTCTGACGAAGCAGTAGAAGGAATCTCTTCATCTGATTCACTTGGAATCACATATTCTTCGTCAAAAGGAACAAGGTCCTTTGATGGCATGGATGAGACTGGAATAGCATCAATTGGATTCACAAAAGAGCTGGTCAATGGCTTCATCTTCTTCAGAGCTGAAGAATCTGATGAAGTTGATGCTTTCCTTTTCTTCACTGCTGCACGTTCTACAGCCTTGGTCTTCTTCACATCTGATGCAGACGGAAGGATCGGAGTTGGGGTAGGTGCAGGAGGAGCAGAGGAATTTGGTTCATTAACTTCAGGCACAACTGATGCAGTTGCCCTGACTTCTTCAGTTTCTTCAGGCGCAACACTAGTGGATGCCCTGACAATTTCTTCAGCGGCTGGAATGCAGTCATCAGCCCTGGTACTCTGAGTTTCTTCAGCAGCCTGATTGTCATCAGCGGTGCTGGCATTTTCTCCAGTCGGCTGAGCAGATGCCTCAGCCTGAGGATTTTCTTGTTGCGTTGGGGCTGCAACATTGGAAGTGAACTTCTCAGCTAAATTCACAAACGTGACTTTGGCTCCAAGCCAGTCAGCGCGGTATACGTCAAATTCATCACTGAGCTTCTTGATCTCAGATTGAATAGTGACAAGTTCTTCAGTTGTCATAGAGACAACGTTTTTCTTCAGGATGCGCTCCTTCTTGTACTGCGCTTTCTTCAACTGCCTTGCCTTTTCAAATTTCCATTTCTCTTCCTGAATAAAGACAGTCAACATATGACTTTGGTCAGGAGTCAACTTGAAATCAGTCATAGGAGTGTTGGGGTCCTTGTGCCAGAGATCAATGTAATCAAGGATCAACTTTGGATCCAAAAGTAGAGGCACATTTGTACCTTTTGCTCTAGCGGCCCTGAGCTGCCTGTCTCTGATGATTTCGGCAAATTCCTCATCATTAGCTTCGTCTTCATCAGACGGCACTTGAAAGGCGAACTGCTTCTTGTGAGGACTTGGTCGAGAGCCTCGTCCAGCAGTGGCCTTTTTCTTCAGCAAAGAGGGGCCAGTTGAGGAATTTGGTGCAGCTGAAGAACTAGCAGAAGCTCCTGAGGCAATAGAGATGCATGTTGTCCTTTGGCACATGGCAAGATGCACAGGTGCTGAGGATTTTGTTGGAGGAGCTGAGGACTTTGGAGGAGCTGGAGCAACTTGAGGAGTTGGCCGTGAGGGCTTTGAAGAATCTGGCTGTGAGGGCATTGCTGAGGAACTTGGCCGTGAGGGCATTTGGGGCGAAGCACTTGGCTTATGAGCAGGCTTCTTAGCCATGGCCTTCTTTGGCTTGCTTGCAGAGGCCTCAGCAGTGGTAGCAGCAGCAGAGTCTTCATTAAATTTCATCACTGCTTCCTTAGCTATTTTGGCTAGCTTGGCCTGGCGCTTGGCCCATTCATCAGGATAGTCCTCACCACGCTTGAGGCTGGTGGGATCAGCTTCTTGGCCAGGTGCCAGTGGAGGTCTTGGGCATGGAGGATTTAGAGCGAATTTCTTCATATATTGGGAGTAACATACCTGTACTCCCTCCATTACCTTGCCCATCTCCTCTCTATCCTTTGTATGTGCACCTTGCGCTGATTTTTGTCCTCCTTGCCAAACTTGGCCTCATGAGGAGTGCAATAATCTTTGTATATGTCATCAGGGATCTCAAAAGCAGTATTGACCCCAGGCCTCTTTCCTCCCTTCTGTGGCTTTTTACCGTCAGACATTTTCTTCAGATGAGGAATATGAACAACAGAATTTTCTGAAGAGGTGTGCAACTTTTCTTCGAGGAACGCTGCAAATGAGTTAAGTTGGTGAGAACCTAGTGACTCAGTAGCGGACATGAGTACCTGTGAACAGAGTATAGTTGCGAGGAATTTGGAGAGGTCATATGCGTTCTCAGAAGTTTTTCAAAAAGAACAAGTTTGAGGAATTTGACCAGATGAGTCTTGAAGAATTTCGATAAGCGTTCTTTGTCTTAGGTTCTAGAGTTGTACAGATCGAAAATCCACACAATTGAGGAATTTTGAAGAAAAATGTTGCTTAGAGAAAAGGATCAAGAACAGATGACATGTGAGGTGTTTAGTGTGTGAAGATTTGAAGTGTAAACACCTTTTGAAGATTTTGTAGAAAAAACATTTGAATAAAAGAGGGTAGTAAAAGTAACTTCTAATTACCCTAGACGAAGAACACGATGAACTAGGAAGTGTAGATGTGAAGCTCGTCAGTTCAGATCTTCGACGCCCTAACTTGGCTGAGGAAGACAGCTACGGCAGCGGCGGAGTGAAGAAATCCGCAGCAGGCGCGAGTACGACGGCGACGAGGTCGAGGCAGTGAAGCTCTTCCTCACCGGCGATGATGGAAGTAGCGGTGGCGCTAGGGTTTGAGAAGCTCGAGTGGGAGAGAGATCGAGCGGAGTAAAAACAAAGTGAGGAAGGGGAGGGGTATTTATGGCCGAAGTGAAAAACCACTCGTCTGAAGAAATTGGACGAACGTGCCCCTGACCCTTCTCATTATCTTGACATGTGGCACCCACATACTGAGAGGTGGCGATCGTGTGAGATCGTGGGTGAATAGATAAGTAATATCGTGGGATGCGGAACAGTTTGAGCGGCAAGAGCCGAAAATTTAGAAAAGATAAGTTCTAAAGTTCCGTTCGCAAATTCTTCAGCTGAAAAGGACACAGTGAATATTTTGAACGAGTTTCAAATAGAATGCACATGAAGAATTTGTGAATAGACTGGGTTGAGTTTAGCATAGAGGGGGAAGGGTCCGATCACATTCACTTAGTAGAAAAGGCAACTTGAAGAAATAGCAATAAGTGAATGTTGTAGAGAACATAAACTTATATATATATATATATATATATATATATATATATATATATATATATATATATATATATAGCCAATGAATAAAAACGACGGAAATGGTGAAGACAATGCAAAGTTGAAGAAATTGAGCAACTCAGGAAATTCAAAACTGAGGGAAAACCCAAATTTGATTTTGAACTTTTGGTGGTGGCGTGACCCGTATAAGAATGATGATTTCAGACACCGCGTACAATTGTCGTAGGGTTATGAGAATCAAGTTCTTCGTTAATTTCTTCACACTTAGAGTGTTAGTCTTCATTGATTAAAGAAAAACGTTTCTTTGCGTGTTGCACATCTAAGTCATCAATTTTGCATAAGTGTTAGGATGAGTGTCCTTTTCAAAGAACATTCGAAGATTCTAGGATATTTAGCTCACACCTCAACTTGCTAAATCTCTTCTCATCCAAGGGCTTTGTGAAGATATCGGCTAGCTGTTCTTCAGTCCGTACATGCTCAATAGAGATGTCGCCCTTCCACACATGATCACGAAGAAAATGATGACGAATTTGAATGTGCTTTGTCTTCGAGTGCTGAACTGGGTTGTGAGAAATCTTGATTGCACTCTCATTGTGACAGTAGAGAGGCACATTATTCATGTTGATGCTGTAGTCCTTGAGGTTTGCTTCATCCACAGCAATTGAGCACAACAAGAACTAGCAGCAATGTACTCAGCTTCAGCAGTAGACAATGATACGCAGTTCTGTTTCTTCGAGGACCAACAGACCAAAGATCGTCCGAGGAAATGGCATGTGCCTGATGTTGACTTGCGGTCCACACGATCACCAGCATAGTCAGAGTCTGAATATCCAATGAGATCAAAAGCCGAGCCCTTGGGGTACCATAATCCAAGTGTTGGTGTGTGAGGTAGATATCGAAGAATATGCTTCACAGCCTTATGGTGTGATTCCTTCGGTGTAGCTTGAAATCGGGCACACATGCAAACACTAAGCATAATATCTGGCCTAGATGCACATAAGTACAATAATGAACCAATCATGGAGCGGTATACCTTTTGATCGAAGTCAATACCATTTTCATCAGTGCATAGATGGCCATTGGTGGGCATAGGAATTTTGACCCCTTTGCAATCTTGCATGCCGAATTTCCTCAGTACATTCTTGAGGTATTTCTCCTGAGATATAAATATCCCATTGCGCTGTTGACGAATTTGAAGACCTAAGAAGAATTTCAATTCTCCCATCATAGACATTTGATATTCTTCACTCATCATATAGGCAAATTCATCACTGTAACGTTGGTTAGTACAGCCAAAAATGATATCATCAACATAAATTTGGCACACAAACAATTCACCATCATAAGATTTAGTGAAAAGAGTTGGGTCAAGTGAACCGGGTTCAAAGCCTTTCTTCATGAGGAATTCCTTCAAAGTATCATACCACGCCCGAGGGGCCTGCTTGAGGCCATAGAGGGCCTTATTGAGTCTGAAGACTTTGTCAGGATGCTTTGGATCTTCAAAACCTGGGGGTTGAGCAACATATACTTCTTCGTCAAGCTTACCATTGAGGAATGCACTTTTCACATCCATTTGATATAGAGTGATATCATGATGGTTAGCATAAGCAAGTAATATGCGAATAGCCTCAAGTCTAGCAACAGGTGCAAAAGTTTCATCGAAATCAATTCCTTCAACCTGTGTGTAGCCTTGAGCTACAAGCCGTGCCTTATTCCTCACCACAAGGCCATTTTCATCTTGCTTGTTGCGGTAGATCCACTTTGTGCCAATGATATTGTGCTTGCGAGGATCTGGACGATTGACCAGTTCCCAGACGTTGTTGAGCTCGAACTGATGTAATTCTTCTTGCATAGCTTGAATCCACTCAGGCTCCAGAAATGCTTCATCTACCTTAGTGGGCTCTGTGATAGAGATGAAAGCAAAGTGCCCACAAAATTTAGACAAATGTGAAGCTCTTGAGCGTGTGAGAGGACCTGGAATGTTGATGTCGCTGATGATTTTCTCAATCTGCACTTCGTTTGCAACGCGAGGATGAGCGGGTTGTCGTTGAGGAATTTGATCAGCATTTTCTTCAGCACCATTTTCTTCAGGTGCATCAGCATGACGTTCTTCATGTTCTGGAATGATTTCTTCAATAGATTCTTCGGTAGGAATGACATCCTCAGTAGCCTTCAACTTGATAGTTTCCTCAGGTGATTGTTCATCTAACACAGAAGGTAGGTGCTCTCTTTGCGAGCCATTAGTTTCATCGAACCGCACATCTACAGTTTCAACAACTTTGTGGAGAACGTTGTTGAAGACTCTGTAGGTGTGCGAGTCCTTTCTGTAACCAAGCATAAAACCCTCATGTGCTTTCGGTGCAAATTTTGAGTTGTGATGATGATCTCTAATCCAGCATTTAGCACCGAAGACATTGAAATAACTTACATTGGGTTTCTTGTCAGTGAGGAGTTCATACGCAGTCTTCTTGAAGAATTTGTGAAGATATACCCTGTTGATGATGTGGCACGCAGTATCAATTGCTTCAATCCAGAAACAACGAGGCGTCTTGTATTCATCAAGCATAGTGCAAGCCATCTCAACAAGAGTCCTGTTCTTGCGCTCCACGACGCCATTCTGCTGAGGAGTATAAGGAGCAGATAACTCATGAGTAATACCAACTTCATCAAGATAGTCATCAAGACCGGAATTCTTGAACTCAGTTCCATTGTCACTTCTGATGTGCTTGATCTTCACACCAAAGTTGGTTGAAGCCCTCGAGGAAAATCGTTTGAAGACTTCCTGCACCTCATGTTTGTAAGTGACAATATGCACCCATGTGTAACGAGAGTAATCATCAACAATAACAAATCCATATAGAGATGCATCATTTGTAACTGCTGAATAATGATTAGGACCAAAGAGATCCATGTGAAGCAATTCAAATGGTCGAGTGGTAGTCATGATTGTCTTCGCTGGATGTTTGGCCTTGGTCATCTTTCCAGCTTCGCAGGCTCCACACAAGTGATCCTTGAGGAATTTGACATTCTCAATGCCAATGACATGCTTCTTCTTCGCGAGCGTGTGCAGATTCCTCATGCCAACATAACCAAGTTGTCGATGCCATAGCTAGCCTTCTGAAGCTTTTGCAAGTAGACATACAGCTGGTTGAGGTCCTGTAGAGAAATCAACAATATACAAGTCTCCTCTCCTAAAGCCTTCGAAGACATTGGAATTGTCAACTTCCATGATCACAACACAACGATACTTGCCAAAGACAACAACCATATCAAGATCACAAAGCATTGAGACAGACATGAGGTTGTATCCTAAGGACTCGACAAGCATGACTTTGTCCATGTGTCGATCCTTTGAGATCGCAACCTTACCTAGACCCAATACCTGACTTTTGCCTTTGTCAGCGAAGATGATATGCTTCAGATGCGATGGAGATAAGGGAACATCCATCAATAGATTCTTGTCACTAGTCATGTGATTTGTACATCCACTATCGAGGACCCACTCATTGGCTTTGGGTTGATCATCCTGCAGATGAATTAGTGCAACTTACGAACTCATATACTTCATCAGTGAAGAATATGACATCAATTTCATCAAGCAATAGAACAGATAAAGAAGTATGAGGACGTGAGAAATGAAAGTTCATTTCTTCATGATTAGCCTGCGTCCTTTCAGGCATTTTCAGGTCTCCAGCAAATTCTTCAGACGTTTAAGCACGTCTGGAGACCTGACCCTGCATAAGAGATTAGTTCTTTTTCTTCACCACCCACATCTGAAGGGGGGCAAAGAGTTCATCTTCTGTGAGCTCCATACGAGAAAGGTGGCATAGAAGCCAGTCCACGTCGTTTCACATAAGAGGAGTTAGGATAAGCATATGAATAAGCAGAGAAATTCTTCGAGGACTTATGAACATAATGATTAGAAGAATAATGCTCATATTCATAGCCCTTAGCTCTTGCCTACGAAACAAAGGTGTTAGCACGATGATGTTCATATGAGGACTTTGATCCACGTGAGGAATTTGGTCCGTATGAGGACTTGGATCCATATGAATAATTTGATTTGGGGTTCCTATTCTTCACAGGTGGTGTCATGATGACATTCACCTGAAGATTTTCAAGGCACCTTTTGGGAACCCAGATTTTCTTCACGGGGGAACCGTTCCTGCAGTTAGTGCCAACATATCTAGCAAATACTTCACCATTCTGATTTTTGAACAGTTTATAGTTGGAGTCAAATGACTCATCAGAAGAATGAGGAGATTCACATGTAAAGCCAGATAAAGTAGATGGATCTACTGGAGGTCCCTTTGCAGCAACCCATGAGGTTTTGGGGTACTGCTCAGGCTTCCAATATGTTCTATCAGCATTGATTTTCCTCTCAAAGGCAATACCCTCTTTCCTAGGGTTCCTGTTGAGGATCTGCTTTTTAAGCACATCACAAAGAGTCCGATGCCCTTTGAGGCTTTTGTACATGCATGTCATGTACAATTCCTTCAGCCCTGCATCATCAGTGATACTAGCAATGTCCTCAGATGAGGAATTAGTGATAGCAGAGACAGGTGAAGAATTTGTAACATTAGATGCATTGGAACATTCAGGTGAAGAATTAGCAGATTCACGTTCAATGCACTTCAAACATGGAGGAACAAATTCTTCCTGAGTAGCGCTGATTTGTTGAGCAAGTAATGAATCGTGCTCCTTCTGAAGATCTTCATAACTCGCTCTTAGCTTTTCAAGATCTTGCTTTCTTTGAAGAAATTCATAAGAGAGCTTCTCATGATCAGATAAGAGAGTGTTATGATGACCTTGAAGGTTATCAAACCTAGACTGAAGTCTTTGAAGATTTCCAGTCAAGGTTTTAGTGTGATCCATTTCTTCACCCAACATATCATCACTTTTGTCTAGCATGTTTTGAACCTTTTCAAAAGCCTTTTGTTGTTTTACAGCAATCTTAGCAAGTTTAGAATAGCCGGGCTTTAGGTTTTCATCAGATTCATCCTCACTTGATTCAGAGGAGGTATATTTGAGTACCTTGGCACCCTTTGCCATGAAGCAATAGGTGGAAGCATAGTCATCATTGCCTTCATCAGCCTTGTTGGTGAAGCCATTTTCTTCGGAGTTGAAGATGGACTTGCTGACGAATGCAGTAGCGAGAGCTAGGCTCACCACACCGGACTCGGACTGCTCAGATGCCTCCCCTTCCTCATGTTCCTCAGATTCAGCCTCAGAGTCCATTTCTTTGCCAATGAATGCCCGAGCCTTCTTGGAGCTGCTCTTCCTGTGCGATGAAGACTTTGAGGATTTTGATGATGAAGACTTTGAAGATTTCTTCTTCTTCGCATCATCAGAACTGTAATCCTTGTATTTCTTCTTCTTTGATTCCTTTTCCCACTGAGGACAATCTTGAATGTAGTGACCAGGTTTCTTGCATTTGTGGCATAGCCTCTTCTTATAGTCATTGGATGAGGAATCATTGCTTCTTGAGGATTTTCCAAAACGACCACGTCTAGAGAACTTCTGGAATTTCTTCACGAGTAGTGCTAGCTCCTAGCTCAGTTCTTCAGGATCACCAAGGCTACTACCAGAATCTTCACCTTCAGATTCAGAGACAGCCTTGGCCTTCAGGGCACGTGGTCTGCCATAGCTCGAACCATAGAGATCTCTCTTCTCAGCAAGCTGGAACTCATGAGTGTTTAGCCTCTCGAGGATATCAGCGGGATCAAGTGACTTGTAATCTCCACGTTCTTGTATCATCAGTGCCAGAGTATCAAATGAGGAATCAAGCGGTCTCAGCAATTTCTTCACCACCTCATGGTCGGTGATGTCAGTGGCACCAAGTGCTTGAAGCTCATTTGAGATGTCAGTGGGGCGATCGAAGGTTTGCTGAACATTTTCATTGTCGAGTCTCTTGAAGCGGTTGAAGAGATTGCGAAGAACATCAACTCGAGAGTCACGTTGAGTTGAGACTCCTTCATTCACTTTGGACAGCCTATCCTAGATAAGCTTAGCAGTTTCCAAAGCACTCACTCTTCCATAGTGCCCTTTGCTCAGATGGCCACATATGATGTTCTTCGCTTGAGAATCGAGTTGCTTGAATCTCTTCACATCAGCAGCATTCAGAGAAGGTGTGACTAAGGGAACACAATTTTCCACAACATACCAGAGATCGTTATCAATTGCCTCAAGATGCATTCGCATCTTATTCTTCCAGTAGGGGTAGTCCGTCCCATCGAAGGTAGGACACCCAGTAGAGACCTTGATCATACCTGTGGTCGACATAATTGAAACTCCAGGCGGTTAAACCAAAATCACACAGAACAAGGGAGTACCTTGCTCTGATACCAATTGAAAGTGCGTTATATCGACTAGAGGGGGGTGAATAGATGATTTTTATGAATTCTTCACTGAGGAATTTCAGGGTAGGAAATTCCTAAGTGAAGAACTACTTGTAGCGGAATAAGTACTCAGATGAAAACATGACAGAACATAAACATGGACATCATGATGAAATGAAAACAGACACAGAGTACAGGAAGCGTAAACACAGGATAATACAGGATGAAGACAAAGAGACTGAAGATATTGAACTGAGGAAATTGAGAAAGTCTTCAGTCAAAGTCTTCAAACAGATATGAACAAGCACACAATAACTGTAATGAGGAAATGAAAGAGTTGATGAAATAGAACCAGTAGGCTTGGTGAAGACAATGATTTGGTAGACCAGTTCCAACTGCTGTGACAGTTGTACGTCTGGTTGGAGTGGCTAGGTATTTAAACCTGAGGACACACAGTCCCGGACACACAGTCCTCACCATATTCTCCTTGAGCTAAGGTCACACAGACCTCGCCCAATCACTCGTGGTAAGTCTTCAGGTGACTTCCAAACCTTCACAAACTCGGTCACTCGGCGATCCACAATTTCCTCTTGGATACTCTAGACCATGACGCCTAACCGTCTGGAAGATGCACAGTCTTCAAAGGTAACAAGCGCCGGATCCACGCATGATCAATCTCTTCAGTGATGCTCAATCACTTTGGGTTTCTAGGTCTTTGGGTTTGGGTTTCCTCACTTGATGATTTTCGCTCAAAGTCCTCGGAGGATGGGATGCTCTCAAATGACAAGTGTCAGTTTCTCTCGGAGCAGCCAACCAGCTAGTGGTTGTAGGGGGCAGCTATTTATAGCATAGGGAGCAGCCCGACATGATAAGACATAAATGCCTTCAATGATATGACCGTTAGGTGGGTAGATATTTTGGGACAGCTGGCGCATAGCACAGCAACGGTCGGAAATTTGAGGTTCAAATTCCTCAAGGCTATCATGTTCCTCACTGTGTAGGCAATCCGCACTGGCGAATTCCTAACTCCTCAGTTAGAACAAATTCCTCAGCGACCAGAAGAACTTCGTCTCTGTCACTGAAGAAATTGACTGAACTGTATGAGATTTCCAATGGCTTCACTCGAAGGGATTGGTAGGTGTAGGATTTTGAGTTGATCATCACATGGAAATTTTTCCTTAGTATTTCCTCGACCCCCTTTAACAGTATGGTGTTTCCTATGACTCAAGAAAGAGAAAATGAAACTACGAAAACAAAAGTCTTCACGCTTCATGTTCCTCGAATGAATGCCAAGTCTTCAAGGTCACACCAATTTCTTCACTTTCAAAGTCTTCAGAAAGTCTTCAGAAATCCAAAGTCTTCAGTCGAAGACATTCATTTTTAGGGGTCGACTTTCTCTGTAAATATCAAACTCGTCATAGACTTATAGACCTGTGTACACTCACAAACACATTAGTCCCTTAACCTATAAGTCTTCAATACACCAAAATCACTAAGGGGCACTAGATGCACTTACAAATGGGAGAAGGTAGGGTGAGAAACAATCAAAGCAAGCTGTAGTTAAGCTAGAGCAAAATGAGATTATAGCAATGTAGGCTCAGAGCAAAATAATAACTGAATACTAACTGGCATGTCTCTCCCCTCTTAAATACATGCAAATTCTCTCCTCTTATGAAAGAGCGTCTCTCTTCCCTCCTTAGAAGAGTTATGTAAGGATAAGCTTTCATGTGCTCTCTATCCCCCTTTGACATCAATTTCCAAGAAGGGCAGTTTTCATGGATATGGGTCAAGTGAGTGTGGTCCTGGAGAGACACAAATAAGCATAATGAAGCTTAAGATGCAGGTAGAGGGAAAGAATAATTGAGTGGAGCTGATAAGAATAAACTCTCTAAGATGACAGAAATGTTTGCTCAGTAGTGAAATTGGTGGCACCGATTCATATCGGTCGGTGACTCCGAGATGAGGCAGTCAAAGACAGAGCATATCAGACAAACCAAGTCAGTCCGTTTCGGTTGAACCGATGAACTGTGTACAAGTTGAACCTGTTGTAAGTGCAGCTAGTGCCCCTTAGTGATTTTGGTGTATTGAAGACTTATAGGTTAAGGCACTAATGTGTTTGTGAGTGTACACAGGGACTATAAGTCTATGAGGAGTTTGATATTTACGATGAAAGTCGACCCCTAAAAATGAATGTCTTCAGTTGAAGACTTTGGTTTTCTTGAAGACTTTGAAAATGAGGAAATTGGTGTGACCTTGAAGACTTAGATATTGATGCGAGGATTATGAAGCGTGAAGACTTTTGTTTTCGTAGTCTCTTTTTCTATTTCTTGAGTCATAGGAAACACCGTACTGTTAAAGGGGGTCGAGGTAAAACTAAGGAAATACTTTCCAAGTGATGCTCATCTCAAAGCCTACACATACCCAATCCTTTCGAGTGAAGCCATTGGAAATCTCATACAGTCCAGTCAATTTCTTCAGTGACAGAGACGAAGATCTTCTGTTCTCTAAGGAATTTGTTCTGACTGAGGAGTTAGGAATTCGCTAGTGCGGATTGCCTACAAGTGAGGAACATGATAGCACTGAGGAATTTGAGAGCTCAAATTTCCGACCGTTGCTGTGCTACGCGCCAGCTGTCCCGAAATATCCTACCCACCTAACGGTCATATTATTGAAGGGCATTTATGTCTTATCATGCCGGGCTGCTCCCCGGCTATAAATAGCCGCCCCCTACAACCACTAGCTGGTTGGCTGCTCCGACAGAAACTGACACTTGTCATTGAGAGCATCCATCCTCCGAGGACTTTGATCGAAAATCATCAGTGAAGGAAAACCCAAACCCAAACACCTACAACCCAAAGTGATTGAGCATCACTAAAGAGATTGTTCCTGTGTGGAATCCACGCTTGTTACCTTTGAGGACTGTGCATCCTCCAGAAGGTCAGGCATCATGGTCTAGAGCATCCAAGAGGAATTTTGGATCGCCGAGTGACCGAGTCTGTGAAGGTTTGGAAGTCACCTGAAGACCTACCACGAGTGATTGGGCGAGGTCTGTGTGACCTTAGCTCAAGGAAAATACGGTGAGGACTGTGTGTCCTCAGGATTAAATACCTAGCCGCTCCAACCAGACGTACAACTATCACAACAGTTGGAACTGGTCTACCAAATCATCGTCTTCACCAAGCTGCTGGTTCTATTTCCTCAACCCTTTCATTTCCTGTCATTCATGTGTTGATGAACTTGATCGTTACTGTTTGAACACTTTGACTGAAGACTTTATCTATTTCCTCAATCATAATTCTTCAGTCATCTTATCTTCAGCCTGCTTATCCTGTTTACATGCCATCTGTGCTCTGTGCTTGTTTCATATCATCATAATGACTGTGTTACTGCTGTGTTATGCTTGCACTTGAGTACTTATTCCGCTGCTTGTAGTTCGTTGCTTAGGAAATTCCTCAAGTAGTATTTCCTCAGTGGCAAATTCATAAAAATCGCCTATTCACCCCCCTCTAGTCGATATAACGCACTTTCACCTGTGCTTCGGTCTGGTCGACAGGCTTGGATCGTTGGAACCGAGTTCAATGCAGAGGAAAGATTTTGTCAACTCAGCTCACTTGGAATAGAAATTTCACAAAGATTTTCAAGGAATTTGATAGAGTTTGCAATGAATTTGCTTAAAGATGCAACACAAAAAGAAATAAAATAAAATGATCTAGATGAAGTATTTTTAAGGGAAACACAATAGCAAGACGAGATGCAGAGGAAATGCAACAAATGACAAAAGAACACTAGAGAACTTCATCTAGAGATGGTCGGCAATACAGTCACCTATGTTAGAGTATATTGACTTAGGAGTCAAGTGAGATCCCTTGATCATAGGTCATACTCATCGTTAAGCTCAAAATGGGGTTATTTTTATTTAAGCGTCTTGATGTATTCTCATCTTATTGATTTGCTTTAGCTCATGACTTGGACAAAGATTCTCTAAGATGGAAAATACATACCTTGGGTTTGTTGTTGAACTTGATCATGTGATTGAACTTGTGGTGGATGCTCAATGTTGATGTGGTCCATCAACAGTTGGGAGCATCCTTTTTTATTTTGAAGCTCACCTTCCTACATGGGTTAGTCTTGCAAGGAATAACTCTTATGTATCCAAATTGACAATAGTGAAATTCATCATATAGATATTGTCAAAGGATATGTTGAGTGTAGACTTGTTCCTTGACCTCAACAACCAAAACATAGATACTTGATGATGTAGAAATTGCTCAAGATGTGAGTGATTCACAATCTCATGGATTGAGGCTCATCCGAGTACCTACAAGGGTTAGAAAACATACAAGGGTGCAAATGTATCCAAGACAGATGATCATCATCATAAGAGAAAAATAAAGGATTGGTCATATTGCCTTGCATGTATCCAAATGGAATATCTATTCCAGATTTGAGGCATCAATGATGTTCAACTCACTCCTCAAGCGACAGAATATCTTTTATCAAGCAATTTAGTGAAGATATCCGCCAATTGCTTGTCGGTACAAACATGCTTAAGATTGCTATCTCCTTTGGCAACATGATCAGGAATGAAATGGTGACAAACTTCAATATGCTTAGTTTGAGAATGTTGCACGGGATTTTGTGCAATCTTAATAGCACTCTCATTGTCACAAATCAATGGAACATGTCTCACATGTATCCCATAATCTTTAAGAGTTTGGGTCATCCAAAGTAATTGAGCACAACATGATCCCGCGGCAATGTATTCCGCTTTGGCGGTGGATAGAGATACCGAATTTTGTTTCTTGGAAGACCAAGAGAGAAGGGATCTATCAAGAAATTGACATGTACCCGAAGTGGATTTTCTATCAACCTTGTCATCGGCATAGTCCGAGTCGGAATAGCCAACAAGATCGGAAGATGACCTCTTAGGGTACAAAATGCCAAAGTTTGGTGTATGAATCAAATATCTCACTGTCCTTTTCACGGCCTTAAGATGACATTATTTAGGAGCATCTTGATATCGTGCACACATGCACACACTTAGCATAATATCGGGACGGGAGGCACAAAGATATAATAATGAACCAATCATAGATCGGTAAACCTTTTGGTAAACTGGGTTACCATCCTTCGTCAAGTCAAGATGTCCACTAGTAGGCATCGGAGCTTTCATACCTGTGCTTTCTTGCATGTTGAACTTCTTGAAAAGATCCTTAGTATACTTTGTTTGTGAAACAAAGGTACCTTCCTTTGTTTGCTTGATTTGCAAACCAAGGAAAAATTTAAGTTCACTCATCATAGACATCTCGAACTTTTCCGACATTAACCTTCCAAACTTTTCACTAAAATGAGGGTTAGTAGAACTAAATATGGTATCATCAACATAGATTTGGCACAGAAATAATTCTCCATTAACCCTTTTAGTAAAAAGAGTAGAATCAATTTTCCCAATTTCAAAACATTTTTCAATAAGAAACTTAGTCAAGCATTTATACCAAGCTCTAGGGGCTTGTTTAAGACCATAAAGAGATTTATGATGTTTGTAGACATGATTAGGTTTATTAGGATCAACAAAGCCAGAAGGTTGCTTAACATAAACTTCCTCCTCAATTTCACCATTTAGAGAAGCACTTTTAATATCCATTTGGTATAAGGTGATATCATGGTGATTGTCATAAGCAAGTAAAATGCGAATGGACTCAAGTCTAGCAACGGGGGCATATGTCTAACCATAGTCCATACCTCCGAATTGAGTGTAGCCTGGAGCAAAGAGACGGGCCTTGTTGTGTACAAATTTTCCATCCTCATCTTGCTTATTTCGGAACACCCATTTTCTTCCAATGATGTTTTGGTCACCGTTGGGCTTCTCAACCAATGTCCACACTTGGTTTAGCTCAAAGTTGTGTAGCTCCTCGTGCATATCATTTATCCAATCTGGGTCTTCAAGGGCTTCTTCTACCTTCTTAGGTTCAATGCTAGAAATGAATGAATAATGTTCACAAAAGTTAGCCAAACGAGTTTTAGAGCGAGTGATTCTCCCAATGTTGATGTCGTCGAAGATTTGTTTAACGGGGTGATTCTTTGAGACTCTTGCTCTAACTCGTGAGAGCTTTTGCTTGGGTTGTGGTGGAACATCCTCATCATCGTCATCTTCTTATTCATTATAGGTGGCATCATTGTTCGCTTGTGGAGGTGGAGAAGGAGGTCGAGGTGGGTCATCTTGTTGTACTTCCTCATTCCCTTCGTCTTGTCGTGTTCCACTTGTGGATGCCTCCATGTCAACTTGTGGTTCACCTTGATGTGAAGTTGAGGCTTCCACTTGAATGGACGAAGTACTCTCCTTCACCTCCGTTGGACGGATCTTGCCAATAGCCAAATCTTGAATTGCTTCTGAGGGGTCTTTGTCTCCTGCATCAATTGGAAGTTGCTCTACTCGTGAGCCGTTAGATTCATAAAACTTCACATCTACCGTATCTTCAACCTTTCGGGTGAAATTGTTGTAGACACGGTAAGTGTGAGAGTTTGAGCCATAACCGAGTATAAAACCTTCATGAGATTTAGGAGAAAATTTCGAACGATGATGCTTATCAAGAATGTAGCACTTTGAGCCAAATAATCGAAAGTATCCAACTTGGGGTTTGTTACCAGTGAGTAGCTCGTATGCCGTTTTGCCAAGAAGCTTGTGAAGATATAGCCAATTTGTAGCATGACAAGATGTCTCAACCGCTTCCACCCAAAATTGTCTTGGTGTCTGTAAGTGCATCTAGTGCCACCCCTAGTTGGTTTGGAGTATTGACGACGAACTTGGTTGAGGGACTAATGTGTTTGTGAGAATTGCAGGATAACACAAGTAGTAGTCCCTTATTGATTCGATTTACCTACCAGAGATGACCCCTAAAATGTGTGAAGACATTGAAGACAATGGTGGTTCGTGAAGACATTCACGATGAAGATTGTGACATGTGAAGACATTCACTTGAAGACTATGGAGTGCGAAGACATAATTGTTTCGTAGTTTCCTTTTCTTCTTTATTGAGTCATAGGAACCACCGTACTGTTAAGTGGGGTCCAAGTGAACAAAGTCAGAGTGACTGATGTGATGCTCAACCAAAATCCTATGTCTTCGAGCGAAGACAATGAGAGCAAATCTTATCGAGAGCTGGATGAGTCAGCTTTGCTTGTAGCCCAAGTAAAGCTGCAGTGTGTGTTTGAAATCCGACCGTTGGACACGTGTTGGTTCCTTAGTGACCCAGGGTCATTTCAAACATATCGGGTTGGGTTGCCTCCTGGCTATAAATAGCCCACCCCTACACCATAAATTGGTGGCTGCTCAGAGTTAGTGCATGGCTTTTGTCGTTTGAGAGCAACCCACCTCTGAATGCTTTGAGAGGGAGATCCTTGCAAGGACAAAGCCCAAAACACCCAGAGCCAAAGAGTGTTAGGCATCACTGAAGTCTTTCTATCCGCGTGATCTAAAGTCTTGTTACACTTGAGGACTGTGAATCCTCCAGCCGGTTAGGCGTCGCGTTCTGAGCATCCAAGAGGTATTGTGGATCGCCGGTGAACGAAATCTGTGAAGGTTTGCAAGTCTACCTTGAAGACTTACCAGAGTGATTGGGTGAGGACTGGGTGTCCTTAGCTCAAGGGGAATAAGGTGAAGACACGGTCTTCTGAGTTCAATCTCAGCCTCCCTAATCAGACGTACAATTGTCACGGCAACTGGAACCGGTCTACCAAATCCTTGTCTTCACCAAGCAACTGGTTCTATCCCACACTTCCCTTTACTTTACTATTTGTCTTCGTGAAGTCATTGCTTGCTTGTCTGATCTGATTGACTTCACTGTGTGAAGACTATTTCCTGTTTGGCTTCATACTGTCTTCCATCCTGATCCATACTACCTTGCTGCTGATAGTCTTCGTACTTTCACTACATTGCTTACTTGACTATGGCTAGTCTAGTGTAGTCTATCTTCCGCCGCATATCAACAGGTTCATTTCATTCGTTTGTCTTCAAAGACCTTGTGTTTTGTAGACTTTCATAAAAATTGCCTATTCACCCCCCTCTAGTCGATAACTAGCACTTTAAATTGGTATCAGAGCAAGGTTCTCCCTTGTTCTGTGTGATTCGGTTTAACCACCTGGAGTTTTAGCTATGTCAACTGCAGGGATAATCAAGGTCTCCGCTGCGTGCCCAGTCTTCGATGGCACTGATTACCCCTACTGGAAGAATAAGATGCGCATGCATCTTGAAGCCATTAACATCGACCTCTGGTATGTTGTCAAGAATGGCGTTCCCAAGGTCGGTGAAGGTGTCACCACTGCTGATGTCAAGAGGTTCATTCAACTGGATTCGACTGCCAAGAACATCATCTGTGGTCATCTGACCAAAGGACAATATGGCCGTGTGAGTGCACTGAAAACTGCGAAGCTAGTTTGGGACTGGCTCTCCAAGGTCAACGAAGGCGTCTGAACTCAGAGAGATTCAAGGATTGATGTTCTTCGCAACCTCTTCAACCGCTTCAAGAGAAACGACAATGAGAATGTCCAGCTCACATTTGATCGCCTCACTGATATCACAAATGAGCTTCGCGCTCTTGGCGCCACTGAGATCACCAAGCACGAAATCATCAAGAAGCTCCTGAGATCACTTGACAGCTCATTTGACACCATGGCCCTGATGATACAAGAATGTCCCGACTTCAAAGATCTCGATCCGTCTGACATACTTGAGAGGCTCAACACACATGAGTTCCAGCTATCTGAGAAGAGAGACATCTATGGCCCCAACTATGGCTGAACCCGTGCTTTGAAGGCAAAGGTCGTTTCCTCATTTGAAGAAGAATATGATTGCAGTTCTGGGGATCCTGAAGACATTGGAAAGGAGCTAGCAATGCTTGTGAAGAAGTTCGAGAAGTTCTCCAAAAAGAATCGCTTCGGAAAGTCTTCAAGATCCAGCTCAAGAAATGATGAGGCTTCCACTCGTGACCACAAGAAGAGAACATGCCACAAATGCAAGAAGCCTGATCACTACATCTCTGAGTGTCCTCAATGGGACAAGGAATCTAAGAAGAAGAAGAAGAGCAAGGAATATGGTTCTATTGTCAAGAATAAGAAGAAATCATCAAAGTCTTTGTCTCACAAGAAGAGCTCATCTAGCAAGACTCGTGCATTTGTTGGCAAGGAGATGGATTCAGAGGAGGAGTCTACTTCTGAGGAGGCAGAGGTGGAGTCCGAGGAGGAGTCTGATTCAGGCGTGGCAAGCCTGGCTCTAGCTTCGGCTTGCGTCTCCAAGTCCATCTTCAACACCGAAGACAATGGCCACATCACCGACGCTGAAGCCGATGATGAGGATGACTCTGCTCCAACCTACTGCTTCATGGCACGAGGTGCCAAGGTAAACTCACGCGATGCTTACTTTCAAACATCCAGTGAAGATGACTCTGAATGTGAATCCAAACCTAGCTACAAAACACTTGCTAAAATTGCAACTGAACAACAAACTGCTATGGAACATTTTCAGAAGTTGCTAGACAAAAGCGATGACCTGTTGGATGCGGAAATGAATCAAACTCAATCCTTAATTGAAGACATCAAATGTCTTCATGTTAAGTACGAAGAACTTGAAAGTCATCATGAAACTCTCCCGGGTACTCATGAGAAGCTTTCCTATGATTATCTTCAAAGGAAGCAAGAACTTGGGAATCTCAGAGCATCTCATGAAGATCTTCAAAAGGAGAATGATTCACTTCGCGCTCAACAGATCAGTTCCGCTCAGGAAGACTTTGAGCCACCATGTTTAAAATGTCTTGAGCGTGATAATGTTGTCTCTATTGCTGAATGTTCTACTGCTGCTACTGTTGCAATATCTTCAACTACTGATGTGGTTTCTAACCCCTTTTCCGAGGATACCACTACTATTGCTGATGAGAATGCTAGGTTGAAGACTTTGCTTGAAACAGGCATGTACAAAAGACTCAAAGGGCATCAGACACTATGTGATGTCCTCAAGAAACAGATTCTGAACCGAAACCCTAGGAAAGAGGGTGTTGGGTTCGAGAGGAAAATGAATGTTGATGGTTCTTACTGGAAGCCTAAGTAGTACCCCAAAACCACATGGGTTGCTGCAAAGGGCCCTTCAGTGGATCCATCTACCTTATCTGGCTTCACTTGTGCTAACCCTATTATCATTGATGAATCCTTTGATGCAAATTATAAACTGTTTAAGAATCAGAATGTTGAAGTGTTTGCCAGGTATATTGGTACTAATTGCAGGAATGGACCACCCTTGAAAAAGATCTGGATGCCCAAAAGTTGTCTTGAGAAGCTCCCTGTGAATGTCATCATGACACCACCTGGTAAGAAGACAAACCCCAGACCAAAGGCTTCATACAGACAGAGGACCCACCATGGTCACCCTAACGCCAATGTTTTGCAGGGAAACCATACTCAGACTTATGAATATGAGTGTGTTTCATCAAACGCTATGTTCATAAAACCAAGAACTTTTCAGCTTATTCTTATGAGTATTATTCACCTCCAGCAAGGCTATTTGCTAGGGCTCCAAAGCCAAAGTTATCAGATGCTGCACTTATACTCATTGCTTCTAAGCCACCCCTAAAGATGTGGGTGATTAAGAAGAATTAATTCTATTTTGCAGGGAATGGTCTCCAGCCGGAAATCAAAAGCTTCAGGCACTAATGTTGGGGACCTAAAACATCTTGTGGGATACAAGATAAAGTGCCAAAATGGTCTTACTATGTATTTCGTCCTAGGATTTCTTGACAATCATCCTATCTACCCAAACAAGGATCTGAACTTTGATAGTATGCTTGTTCGTCAAATGTTTATGCTTCGCACTTCTCTTTGTGAAGCCTATCCCCCAAACTGCACCGTAGGCTACGGCTTTGAAGGCTACTGAGTGGATTATGGACAGTGGATGCACTAACCACATGACTGGTGATCGAAGTCTTCTTATGGATTAAACCCTACGTCCGTCTGACAAAAGTCACATCACATTTGCTGACACTGGTAAAAGCAAGGTATTGGTCCTAGGTAGAGTTGCAATCTCAAAGGATCAGCGCATGGATAAAGTGATGCTTTTTGAATCCCTTGGTTTCAACTTAATGTCTGTCTCAATGCTTTGTGATCTGAATATGATTGTGATATTTGGAAAATATCGTTGCCTTGTGCTTATGGAATCTAACAAATCTCTAGTCTTCGAAGGGTATCGAAAAGATGATCTGTATATGGTATATTTCTCCGCAGGACCATAGCTGGTCATATGTCTTCTAGCAAAAGCTTTAGAGTGTTGGCTCTGGCATCGGAGGCTAGGGCATGCAGGCATGAGGAACCTGCACACTCTGATGAAGAAGAATCATGTCATTGGCATCGAGGGCGTCAAGTTCAAGAAGGATCATCTGTGTGGTGCCTGTGAAGCCGGAAAGATGACAAGGGCCAAGCATCCCTCGAAGACAATCATGACAGCAATGTGTCCCTTCGAGCTGCTTCACATGGACTTATTTGGCCCTACTCACTACTCTACCCTTACTACCACTACATGCCTCTATGGCTTCATCATCGTTGATGATTACTCAAGATATACATGGGTGCACATAATTCTCTACAAGACTGAAGTGCAGGATGTCTTCAAACGATTCGTCAATCGTGCCATGACCAACTATGGCATCAAGATCAAGCACATCAGAAGTGACAACAGCACAGGATTCAAGAACACCATCCTCGACACTTATCTTGATACATTGGGCATCACACATGAGTTCTCTGCTCCATACACACCTCAGCAAAATGGCATCGTGGAGCGCAAGAACAGAACCCTCATTGAGATGGAACGAACGATGCTTGATGAGTACAAGACTCCAAGGAAATTCTGGCCTGAAGCCAATGATACTGCTTGCCACATCATCAACCGTGTTTATCTTCACAAGTTCATGAAGAAGACATCATATGAGCTCCTGACTGGTAAGAAGCCAAATGTCAGCTATTTCAGAGTCTTTGGTGCTAGGTGTTGGATCAAGGATCCACATCACACTTCAAAATTTGCACCAAAAGCACATTGAAGGTTTTATGCTTGGCTACGGAAAGGATTCGCACTCCTACAGAGTCTTCAGCCTCTTTCACTACAAAGTGGTTGAAACTGTGGATGTGCGGTTTGATGAGACTAACGGCTCGCAAAGAGAGCACCTGCCAAATGTGCTAGATGAAGCTACACCAAGTGATTCTATCAAGCTTATGGGTACTGGAGAAATCATACCTTCACAGGAACAGGCTGAAGAGGAAATCATCATTTCGGCACCTAATCAGCATGAAGACACTGCTCAGCCTAAAGCCAATGCTGAAGATGAAGACAATGATCGGCAAGGGCAAAATCTTCGTCTAGTACATCCTCGCATTGCAAATGAAGTCCAGATTGAGAAGATAATGGATAGCATCAATGCACCTGGTCCACTCACTCGTTCAAGAGCAACACAGCTAGCAAATTTCTGTGGGCACTTTGCATTTGTCTCTATATCTGAACCCAAGAAAGTTGATGAAGCCTTCATGGAACCTGAATGGATTCAAGCTATGGAAGAAGAGCTTCAACTGTTTGAGCTGAACAATGTATGGGAGGTAGTAAAGTGTCTTGATCCTCGCAAGCACAATATCATCGGCACCAAATGGATCTATCGCAACAAACAAGATGAGCATGGTCAAGTTGTCAGAAACAAGGCTCGTCTCGTTGCTCAAGGTTACACACAAGTTGAAGGGATTGACTTCGATGAAACTTTTGCTCCTGTGGCTAGGCTTGAAGCCATTCGCATACTGCTAGCATATGCCAACCACAACAACATTCTTCTGTACCAAATGGATGTAAAGAGTGCCTTTCTCAATGGCAAAATTGAAAAAGAAGTGTATGTTGCACAACCACCTGGCTTTGAAGACCCAAAGCGTCCTGACATGGTATACAAGCTCAACAAGGCACTGTATGGCCTCAAACATGCTCCTCGCGCTTGGTATGACACACTCAAAGACTTCCTGAGGAGCAAAGGCTTCAAACCTGGTTCTCTAGCTCCCACTCTCTTCAAACCTGGTTCTCTAGATCTTCGGCTGCACTGACAAGAGATATAGTGATGAGTTTGAGTATATGATGCAAGAGCAGTATCAGATGTCCATGATGGGTGACTGAAGTTGTCAGATCTGGGGTTCCGGCAAAACCCTTAAGGTTCAAACTCTGGGGTGCGCGCGAAGTTCTTTCCCTCCTATCGATCCACGCCCTAACTTGCTAAGATCTCGCGGACGAACTCGACGAACTCGCAACACAGAAAGACACAAGATTTATACTGGTTCGGGCCACCGTTGTGGTGTAATGCCCTACTCCAGTGTGGTGGTGATGGATTGCCTCTTGGGCGGATGATGAACAGTACAAGGGGAAGAACAGCCTCCTGAGGTTGAGGTGTTCTTGTGCTTGTCGAACTTGTGTGGTGAGGGCTCGATGCACTATCGGATTCCCTCTACTGTGGTGGCTAGTTCTACTTATATAGGCCCTGGTCCTCTCCCCAAATATTGAGCGGGAAGGGAGCCAACAACGGCGGGCAAATTTGAAAGGGGACAGCTAGTACAAGCTATCCTGACAAAAGTGGTCTTCGCCTGCAAAAGGCTCTGGTGGTGACACCGTCTTGGGCTCCATGGTGACCTCCGTCTTGCCGTCCCGCTGGTCTTGGTCTTGTTGCACCGATATGGAAACCTTTGCCTGATGCCTCGGTACTCCGCGCCTGTGCTTGCCCCCTTGGCACCAAAGAGGAAACAAGGACGTTGCGCGCGCTGGCGCCCGCCTGATCTTGATCGTCATGGCTCACGTCACGAGAGCCTCGCGAGGTTTGCCCCGCCTTGATATCTCCGATCCTCGCGAGCCTGCCTGGAGAGGCCACTCCTGAGGAGGTCTTGCGTCGTCCGCCTCGCGAGGGTCTTGAATGCCTTGTTGACGAAGATGGGCCGTATGGGCCTGCTACCAAAGCCACGCCGTGGGCCGCAGGCAGGCAAGTCTGGGACCCCCGTTCCCAGAACGCCGACAGTAGCCCCCGGGCCCAAGGTGCGCTCGGGCTTGGCTTCGCGGCGAAGCCAAGGGCCAAGCGCGTAGCACCGCGGGCCCCAAAAGCCTACGGCCTCGGTTGACACATGGCAGTTACTTAGACGTGGGCGTCTCCACTTCCCCACGCTGCCTCAGCAACTGCTCGATTTGACAAGTCCCTGCGGCATGCATGGAAAACCATCATTACCTGTGATCGTGGGAGGCGCCAGTTGGCCTTCTTTCTCTATAAATGGGGAGGGGGGCGGAGCCCCCGTCGCCCATCCCTTCCTGGTTCATTCGCTCCTTCCTCCTTGCTCCACCGCTAGCAGTAATGGCGCCGTCGAAGAGGTTCTCCGCCGCGGAGAAGGGCAAAGCCCCTCGGGAGGGACCCGGCTCCCCAGTGCCCAAGCGAGGATGTGGCCGTCCCCGCAAGCATGCCGCGACCCCCGCTGTGGCCCCCGGCCCTTGGGGCGGCGCCGCAGTGCGTGGCAGGGGTCGCTCCAGTCGCGGCAGTCCTGTCGACAAGAGGAGACGTGTCGTGGTTGCGCGACCTCCCCGGCCGCGGGTCCATGCGTCAGAGGTGCTGCCGGAGTTCGTTGTCTGGTCGGAGGATCCGGTCGGCAGCTGGCTTCAGCTTCCCCGCTTCTTTGCCGACGAGCTGCCGGCCTCCGATCCAGGCGGGCTCTGGCTACAGGCAGACGGCTGCTGCAGCCGGGCTTCTTAGGTCGCGATCGAGGTCTCCGTCACGGGCAACATAGCTCTGGCCCGCGGTTGGCAGACGTTCGCCCGCGCGCGCGGCCTGGGCAGGCGGTGCACCCTCCACTTCAAGTTCGACGGCGATGCGACCTCTTCGTGAGGGTGTTCGGGGAAGATGGTCGCCGCGCCGGATGCTGCCCCGAGGTGAACGGCGGCGAGGAGGTGCTCGTCCTTGGCGATGGTCGGGACGAGGAGGAGGACGAGCCCGCCGGCCGCGCCTCGTCTGGCTATGGTGGCTCCTCCCTTGGTGACAGTTCCAGCAGCGGCGGCCTTGATCAGCCGCCACGCCGCCGCGCCCGCTTCGAAGGTGGTAGCGGGTCGTCTCGTCGCCGCGCATCGGTGAAGCGCGAGGAGGGGTCCGACTAGACCCGGGACGTCGTCAAGGCCCTGCCCCCGTCGGCTGCCGCAGGGCGATCGCCGCTTTTGTTATGTTCCCCTTTTCCTTCCTGCATCAAAACGAAACCAACATGGGCCCGGAGGGGCGTGTATCGAACCATAACTTATTAATCATTATGATGCGCTTGTTGTTTTAGTGCTGTGTGGCTATTTTGCACAAAGATAACTTAGCCTGGTGCATTCAGGGCGCTCTCCTCCTTACGAGGCGTTTTTTTCCTCGTGTCCATCTTGACCTTGTGGTCTGCGATTGCTCAGGAACTGCAAAAAATTCGTTAGGGAGTTTGCCAGGAGATTTGTCGTTCACCCAAGCCTTGACCCGACGCTTTGTATCGCGGTACCCGTGGGGCACGGATTAGGAGAGATGTGCCAGCTTTCAGGCTCGAACGAGGGTGGCTCGCGAGAACGAGAAGGCAGAGAGAAGAAAACGCTCGCGAGGGCGCCTGCCTAGCCCCCCTCGCGAGGTATGCGAGAGAGAAAACACGAGCGAACCAGAGCCGGAAAATGCGGCAAGAGGCGAGGGAATCGAATCAACAAGGAACACCAAAGGCAAACTTCGATTTAAGGAAAAATGAGCCAACTACGGAAAGCAAATGAAAAGCTGCGTCCGACACCTAATCTAGTCTTCAAGTCTTCTCACCAGCGCGGAGCTAAGTGCTGCCACTAGGCGTGGGAGGGAGCCCCAGGGCCTGAGGCCGGCGCTCCTGAGACTCTGGGGCGTGTACAGCCCCACTCATTATTACGTGAGAGTGTCACAGGCGGCAATTCTTCACAGGCACCGGGCCTTCTTCATAGGCTCTGGGCCTTTCTTCACAGGCTCTGGGCCTTGCTTCATGGGTAGAACTTCCGGAGGTGCTGGATGTTCCAGGCGTTCTGGATAGGTATCCTGTCCTGCATCTCCAGGCGCGCGGCGCTAGGCCTGGAGACATGGACGACCCTGAACGGGCCCTCCCACATGGGTGAAAGCTTGTGCAGCCCTTCCCTGGAGAGGACCCGCCTCAGGACGAGGTCGCCCACCTCGAGCGTCCTGGAGCGGACACTGCGGCAGTGGTATCGCTGCAGCGTCTGCTGGTACCTTGCCGCCCTTAGTGCAGCTTCGCAACGATGCTCCTCCCCCAGCACGAGGTCCATCCCCCGCGTGGTGTCCTGCTGCGTTTCATCGAACGCCAGGACCCGTGCGGAGCGATGCTTAACCTCGTGAGGAAGGACTGCTTCAGCTCCGTAGACGAGGAAGAATGGGGTCTCGCCCGTTGGTTTGGTGGCGGTGGTGCGGATAGACCACAGCACGGACTGGAGCTCGTCGTGCCAGCCCCTGCCGCAGGCCACGAGCTTCTTCTTGAAGGTCCTGGTCTTGAGGCCCCTCAGGACCTCCGCGTTGGCGCGTTCGGCCTGACCATTGCTCCTGGGGTGTGCCATCGAAGCGTAGCAGATCTGTGTTCCAAGGTTAGCACAGTAGGTTTTGAAGAGGTTACTAGTGAACTGCGAGCCGTTATCTATGATGATGCGGTTGGGGACCCCGAAGCGGCTCACGAGGACCTTGATGAACTTGACAGCAGAGCCAGCTGGGATGGTACGAACGGCTTCCACTTCCGCCCACTTGGTGAACTTGTGGATGGCGACGTAGAGGTAGCGGTAGCCCCCAGGCGCTCGAGGGAACGGGCCCAAGATGTCCAGCCCCCAGACCGCGAAGGCCATGTGAGCGGAATGGTCTAGAGGCCCTGCGCCGGCTGATGAATCTGCTTGGCGTGGAAGTGGCAGGCATCGCAGGACCTCACCAGCTCAACTGCGTCGTTGAGCGCACTGGGCCAGTAGAACCCACTACAGAATACTTTGCCGACGAGGGTCTGTGATGACGAGTGGTGCCCGCAGTCCCCACCGTGTATGTCAGTTAGCATCTCCTTCCCCTCGTCCCTGGAAATGCAGCGTAGGGAGATGTCGTTTGGCCGTTTCCTGTACAACTCGCCATCCTAGATGCAGTACGCCGTGGCTTGCCGAACCACACGCTCTGCATCCTCCTCCTTTTCCGGCAACGCCCCTTGCATCAGATATTCCTTGAATTCCTTGGTCCAGCATCCCTCCTGAGGTTCGAGCGCCAAGAGCAAGCGAGCTCCTGAGGTCGGGCCACAGGCCGGGGCTCCTGTGGCAGGAGGCTGTGGGAGTTCCTCCCGAGGCTGAGCTGTGCTTGAAAGTGGTGGTGTCGCCGATGGCTTGAAGAGCCGTTCCTCAAAGACGCCGGGCTCTTGTGGCTGCCGCTTGGATGCTCTCCTGGCGATGTCGTCGGCTTCCTTGTTGGTGCCCCGGGGCACGTGCTGCAGCTCCAGGCCCAAGAACTGCTTCTCCATCTTGCACACCTCCGCGAGGTATGCCTCCATATGCTCGTCCTTCGGCTCGTATACTTTGTTGGAGAAGTTGACAAGGAGATGCGAGTCGCCCCTAACGGTAAGGCGCTTCACCCCCAGAGATGCCGCGGCCTTCAGGCCAGCTATGAGGCCTTCGTATTCCGCGATGTTGTTGGAGACCTTCTCGCCATGCTGAAAGCAGAGCTGCACGGCGTAGTAGAGCTTATCCTGAGTGGGCAAGATGAGCACTGCTCCAGCCCCTGCGCCTTGGTGCACGAAGGCGCCATCGAAGTACATGACCCAACCGTCTGGTGCTTCACTTCCTGGCGAGGTGGACCGGTCTTCGCCTATTTCAAGCGTCGGGACGTCCGTCCATTCCGCCACAAAATCAGCGAGTGCAGCTCCCTTGATGACCCTGGTAGTGCTGAACTCTAACTAGAATGCTTGCAACTCGATGTTCCACTCCGCGACCCTTCTAGCAGAATTGGGGGTCCTGAGCACCCTCTCCAACGGGTAGGCTGAGACGACCTTGATGGGGTTCCCTTGGAAGTAATGCCGCAGCTTGTGCGATGCCACCAAGAGCGCTAGCAGGAGCTTCTGAGGCATGGGATATCGTGCTCTTGCGTCCCGCAACACCGTGCTGACAAAATACACCGGGTGCTCGACAAGGGCTAGCGCGCTGGCAAGGCTCGTGTCTTGCGGTGGCCCGGACATCTCCTGAGGTGGTGGAACTCCTGGTGCCTGGTCGCTTGCGGGGGTCCCTGTGACGTCGTCCTGCCGAGCTTGGTCTTCTATTGACGCGCTGCGGCTCCCGCGACGCCTTCCTGATCTTGCGTCATTTCAGCTGCAACTCAGCGAAACGCGCCCTTGACTTGGTGCTCCTCCCGAACTGCCACCAATGCTGCGCTGGCGGAGTACAGGGTAGCGGCGAGGTAGAGCACTAGGGGCTCGAGAGGTCGTGGTGCCACCATCACCGGTGGGCTGTTCAGGTACCTCTTGAGGTCTTGAAAGGCTCGGTCGGCCTCCTGGGTCCACTCGAACGGGCCCTTCTTCGTCATCAGCTTGAAGAAGGGTAGGGCGCATTCCCCTAGCTTGGAGATGAAGCGTCCCAATGCATTTACCCGACCAGCCAACTTCTGCATTTCCTTTAGGGTCCGCGGCGGGCTCATGTCCTCGATGGCCTTGATCTTCTCTGGATTCGCCTCGATCCCTCTGTGGGACACGAGAAACCCAGCAGCTTGCCCGAAGGGACGCTGAACACGCACTTCTCTGGGTTGAGCCGCAAGTTCACCTGGCGCAGGCTCTTGAAGGTTTCTTCCAGGTCTTGGATCAGGGTCCTCGCCTCCCAAGATTTCACCACGATGTCGTCGACGTAGGCCTCTGTGTTTCTTCCGAGCTGTCACCCTAAGGCGATGTGCATCAATCGTTGAAAGGTTGCGCCCGCGTTGCACAATCCAAAGGGCATGCAGGTGTAGCAGTACACCCCGCACGGGGTCAGGAAGGCTGTCTTCTCCACATCTTCTACCACCATCTTGATCTGGTGATATCCTGAGAACGCGTCCAGGAAGCACAGTAGGTCGCACTCGGCGGTGGAGTCGACGATCTGATTGATGCGTGGGAGTGGGAACAGATCTTGGGGGCAGGCTTTGTTAAGGTTGGTGAAGTCGACGCACATCCGTTCCTTCCCGCCTTTCTTCGGCACTACGACGGGGTTCGCCAGCCACTCGGGATACCGAACCTCGCGAATGGCACCCGCCGCTTCTAGCTTGCGGGTCTCTTAGACGATGAAGGCCTGCTTCTCAGTGGACTGCCGTCTCGCCCGCTGCTTCATGAGGCGCACATTGGGGCATACCCTTAAATGATGCTGAATCACCTCTCTCGGGACTCCTACCAGCTGATTGGGCTCCCACGCAAATATATCCTTGTTTGCGCGCAAGAACTTCACCAATGCTTCCTCTTGCCCTGGGTCAAGGCCGGCACCTATGGTAAAGGTGGCTCCTGAGGGCCTGTCCTCGCTGATCGGCACCTGCTTGGTTTCTGCCTTGTCTTGTGTGAACAACTGCTTCTTCTTGGTCGGTATGGCTCCCTTGGGCTCGGAGGCGTCCTCGTTGGCAGGCTGCGCCGTCGCGGCGGTTTTGAGGGCAAGCTTGAGCGCCGCCACGGCCTCCTTAGTGTCCCCCTTGATGGTGTGGACGCCTTTGCTCCCAGGCATCTTCATGAGGTTGTAGGCCGGATGAGTCGCCGCCATGAACTGGGTGAGAGCTGGGTACCCGAGGATGGCGTTGTACGGGAGACCGATGCGGGCGATGTCGAAGTCGACCAGCTCGGTGCGGTAGTTGTCGCGTGTGCCGCAGGTGACGGGGAGGCGGATCTGTCCCAGAGAGCGGGCAGTGCCGCCACCGACCCCTGAGAAAGGCTTGCTGAGACCGAGCCGCTCGAGTGGCACGTGAAGAAGGCTGAAGGCCTCTATGGAGAGCAAGTTGAGGCCTGCTCCGCCGTCGATGAGGGTCTTGGTAACAGCCACGTTGCACATGGTGGGCGTGCAGAGCATTGGGAGCTTGCCCGAGCCGGCGGTAGAGTTGGGGTGGTCTTCTGAGCCGAAGGTGAGGTCGGCCTCTGGCGCAGCCCAACCTGGCGGAGCCCCCAGGCGCTTGGAAGCGGCACCAATCTGACGGAGGAATGGCTTGACGTGACGATCTGAAGGTGGTGCTGGAGAGCCGCCCAGCAGGGCTGCGACTGCGTGGTGCGCCGGCACCGCATAGCGAGCAGTGAAGAGGTCGCGGAGTTCCCCCCAGGACGCCACCGTGGATCCCAGGAGGTTGAGCACCCAGGCGCGTGGCTCGCCGGCGAGGGCCATGGGGAGCCAGTTGGCCATGAACTTGTCATCGCCCCCGGCCTCGAGGACGGCCTCCTTGTATGCCAGCAGGAACGCCGACGGGTCCGCCGCACTGTGGTAGCGCGGCGGCATCTCCGGCCTGAACTTGGGTGGCCACCGCACCTGTCGAAGGGCGGGGGCCAGGGCTCAGAGCCCCCTGGCCCCGTCGTCAGCATTGGCCGTTGGAGCCGGTGGCAGGGCGCCTGCCATGAGGGCGAAACACGGATGGACGGCGGAGAAGCTACGGTGCACCCCTACCTGGCGCGCCAAATGTTGGATCTGGGGTTTCGGCAAAACCCTTAAGGTTCGAACTCTGGGGTGCGCGCGAAGTTCTTTCCCTCCTATCGATCCACGCCCTAACTTGCTAGATCTCGCGGACGAACTCGACGAACTCGCAACACAGAAAGACACGAGATTTATACTGGCTCGGGCCACCGTTGTGGTGTAATACCCTACTCCAGTGTGGTGGTGATGGATTGCCTCTTGGGCGGATGATGAACAGTACAAGGGGAAGAACAACCTCCTGAGGTTGAGGTGTTCTTGTGCTTGTCGAACTTGTGTGGTGAGGGCTCGATGCACTATCGGATGCCCTCTACTGTGATGGCTAGTTCTACTTATATAGGCCCTGGTCCTCTCCCCAAATGTTGAGCGGGAAGGGAGCCAACAACGGCGGGCAAATTTGAAAGGGGACAGCTAGTACAAGCTATCCTGACAAAAGTGGTCTTCGCCTGCAAAAGGCTCTGGTGGTGACGCCGTCTTGGGCTCCATGGTGACCTCCGTCTTGCCGTCCCGCTGGTCTTGGTCTCGTTGCACCGATATGGAAACCTTTGCCTGATGCCTCGGTACTCCGCGCCTGCGCTTGCCCCCTTGGCACCAAAGAGGAAACAAGGATGCTGCGCGCGCTGGCGCCCGCCTGATCTTGACCGTCATGGCACACGTCACGAGAGCCTCGCGAGGTTTGCCCCGCCTTGATATCTCCGCTCCTCGCGAGCCTGCCTGGAGAGGCCGCTCCTGAGGAGGTCCTGCGTCGTCCGCCTCGCGAGGCTTGGCCCCTCGCGAGGGTCTTGAATGCCTTGTTGACGAAGATGGGCCGTACGGGCCTGCTAGCAAAGCCACCCCGTGGGTCGCAGGCAGGCAAGTCTGGGGACCCCCGTTCCCAGAACGCCGACAGAAGTTTTTCCTTGGTCTTCAAATTCGTCAGCAGAGAAATGAAATCTTCGTATCACAAGAGAACTACCTCAAGGATTGCCTAAAGAAGTTTGGAATGCAAGACTGCAAAGGGTACACGACGCCCATGCCAACCAAAGGCCAATTAGGCCCCGAGGACAATGGTAAAGAGTTCGATCAGAAGGTATACCGCTCCATGATTGGTTCTTTACTCTACTTATGTGCATCTAGGCCTGATATAATGCCTAGCGTTTGCATGTGTGCCCGATTCCAAGCGGCACCAAAGGAATCACATCACTTAGCTGGGAAGCGAATTCTTCGATATTTGGCTCACACCCCAACACTAGGATTATAGTATCCAAAGGGCTCAGAGTTTGATCTAGTTGGATTCTCATATGCTGATTATGCTGGTGAAAAGGTAGATCGCAAGTCCACCTCAGGCACATGTCACTTTCTTGGACGATCTCTTGTTTGTTGGTCTTCAAAGAAGCAGAACTGCGTATCACTCTCCACTGCGGAATCTGAATCCATTGCTGCTGGATCTTGCTGCGCTCAGCTTCTCTGGATGAAGCAAACTCTCAAGGACTATGGCATCAACATGAAGCATGTGCCACACTACTACGACAATGAAAGCGCCATCAAGATTACACACAACCCAGTTCAGCACTCTTGAAAGTGCTAGTTATCGACTAGAGGGGGGTGAATAGGCGATTTCTATGGAAGTCTTCAAAACACAAGGTCTTTGAAGACAAATAGATGAAATGAACCTATTGAAATGCAGCGGAAGATAGACTACACTAGACAAGCCATAGTCAAGTAAGCTATGTAGTGAAAGTACGAAGACTATCAGCAGGAAGACAGTATGAAGCCAAACAATAAATAGACTTCACACAGTGAAGTCAATCAGATCAGACAAGCACGCAATGACTTCATGAAGACAAACTGAAAAGTAAAGGGAAGTGGGGGATAGAACCAGTTGCTTGGTGAAGACAAGGATTTGGTAGACCAGTTCCAGTTGCTGTGACAATTGTACGTCCGGTTAGGAAGGCTGAGATTTAACTCAAAAGACCGCGTCTTCACCTTATTCCCCTTGAGCTAAGGACACCTAGTCCTCGCCCAATCACTCTGGTAAGTCTTCAAGGTAGACTTCCAAACCTTCACAGACTTCGTTCACTGGTGATCCACAATGACTCTTGGATGCTTAGAACGCGACGCCTAACTGGCTGGAGGATTCACAGTCCTCAAGTGTAACAAGTCTTCAGGTCACGCGGATAGAAGGACTTCAGTGATGCCTAACACTCTTTGGCTCTGGGTGTTTTGGGCTTTGTCCTCGCAAGGATCTCTCTCTCTCTCAAATGCTTTGGAGGTGGGTTGCTCTCAAACGACAAAAGCCGTGTACTAACTCTGAGCAGCCCCCAATTTATGGTGTAGGGGGTGGGCTATTTATAGCCAGGAGGCAACCCGACCTGATATGTCCGAAATGACCCTGGGTCACTAAGGAACTGACACATTTCCGACGGTCGGATTTCAATCACAAGCGGCAGCTTTACTTGGGCTACAAGCAAAGCTGACTCATCTAGCTCTGGATAAGATTTGCTCTCGTTGTCTTCGCTCGAAGACATAGGATTTTGGTTGAGCATCACATCAGTCACTCTGCCTTTGTTCACTTGGACCCCACTTAATAGTACGGTGGTTCCTATGACTCAACAAGGAAGAAAAGGAAACTAAGAAACAACTATGTCTTCGCACTCTATAGTCTTCAAGTGAATGTCTTCACATGTCATAATCTTCATCCTGAATGTGGTCACGAACCACCATTGTCTTTAATATCTTCACACATTTTTAGGGGTCATCTCTGGTAGGTAAACCGAATCAATAAGGGACTACTACCTGTGTTATCCTGCAATTCTCACAAAGACATTAGTCCTTCAACCAAGTTTGTCGTCAATACTCCAAAACCAACTAGGGGTGGCACTAGCTGCACTTACAACTCTAAGACAAAGCACATTCAAATCCGTCATCATTTTCTCAGAGATCATGTGTTGAAGGAAGACGTTGATATCATTCACGTCAATGCTAAAGAGCAATTGGCAGATATCTTCACAAAGCCCTTGGATGAGAAAAGGTTTTGCAAGCTGCGGTGTGAGCTAAATATCTTAGAATCCTCGAATGTCCTGTGATTGGACACACATCCTAACGCTTATGCATGTTGATGACTTAGATGTGCAACACACGAAGTAACGTATATCTTCAATTAATGAAGACTTACTCTCTAAGTGTGAATACATTAACGCAGAATTTGACTTCGGAGTGCCACGGTAATTGTGCGTCGTGTCTGGGTCTAATACTTCCTATACGGTGGGTAACGCCACCACCAAAACTTTCTCGAAGATTTTCATTTGGCGTCATGATTGCATTATCTTCATATTTGGTTTGTCTTCAACATTGATTTGACTTCAAGGTTTATCTTCGCTATGTTGATTTGGTCTTTTCTGATATATATATATATATATATATATATGTGTGTGTGTGTGTGTGTGTGTGTGTGTGTGTGTGTGTGTGTGTGTGTTCTATCCTCTACAGCATTCACTTATAGTTATGTCTTCAAACATGCCGTTTTCTGAACTAAGTGAATGTGATCGGACCCTAACCCCTTCTGTGCTTCTTCCTCAAATTCTATCTATCTAGTCGTATGCATTCTATTGACACGTGTCGAATGTCTTCACTGCGTCCTTGTCAGCTGAATATACAGAGACACACATTTAAATCTGTTTTTAATACCATATCTCTTTTGCCTGGATACCGGAGAAGCCTGAACAACCACCCGACAAACCAGGCGCGCGTGAGAACATGGAACAACTCTCAATGAGTTGCATGCATGCCACATGTCCATCAGATGTGAACCGCCAGGGGCACCTGCGTAATTGCGCTGCCCAGCCCTTCACCTTATAAATACACACCCGCGCGGTCATTATCTCCTCTTCCACCTCGCCATCTCGCTCAAACCCTAGCGCCACCGCTAGCTCGCGTCGACGCTGGAGACGAAGCGCTTAGCTGCCGCGACCTCTTCGACGCTGTCCTCACACCGGCCGCGGACCTCATCTTCTCCGCCGCCGCCGTAGGTGTCTTCCACCGCCAAGTTAGGGCGGGGGAGATTGGACTGCTCGGCCCCCGTTCAACCCCGTCTAGCAGTTCTTCTGTGGTAAATAAAACTTGCTATTTACCGCTTTTTTGATCTGTCAAATCCATCCACTTCAACCAAAAGTGGCTTCTAGACTTCCAAATCTGGATCTTTCTCTTTCTGAATGTCATATCTTGCAAAGTATATTCACTTATGCTTCATAACTAGTTAGATTCCTCACTTGTACTTATTCATGGATTCGTACAAATCTGGAACCAACTCACTTCAAATAAGTGAATGTCTTCGCACTATGAGGTCAATGTCTTCAAACTGATTTATCTTCAAAATCTTCTGAGAATGCATATGACCTCTTCCCTTTCCATCGCATCTCTAATGCTGTCACAGGTACATGTCCGTGGGAGAATCCCTTGGTTCTCATAGTCTGCACATTTGCAGAATTCTTACAGCATCATATTGACTCTCCTGAAGCCAGTTCTTGTTTGACAAGTAAACGGAAGCCTTTCACTGTCTTGAAGCCTCTCTGTCTGAATATTATGGCTACTTAAAAATCTGCAAGGAAGGGTGGCAGGCAGCGCCTGATACGTCTCCAACTTATCTATAATTTTTTATTGTTCCATGCTGTTTTATTATCAATCTTGGATGGTTTATAGTCATTTTATATCATTTTTTGGTACTAACCTATTGACATAGTGCCAAGTGCCAGTTGCTGTTTTTTCATGTTTTTTTACTTCGCAGGAAATCAATATCAGACGAAGTCCAAATGCCACGAAACTCCACGATGATTTTTTATGGGCTAGAAGGAAGAAGTTGGGCCCTGGTTGCACCTGGGGGGGGAGTCCGAGGAGGGGACAACCCACCAGGGCGTGCCAGGAGGCCCTAGCGCCCTGGTGGGTCGTGCCCACCTCGAGTGCCCCCCGGACCGCCTCTTTGCTCTATAAATACCCCAATATTCCAGAAACCCTAGAAGCATCGCCAAAATATTCATCCAGCCGCCGCAGAGTCCAGAACCACCAGATCCAATCTAGACACCATCACGGAGGGGTTCACCACTTCCATTGGTGCCTCTCCGATGATGCGTGAGTAGTTCTTTGTAGACCTTCGGGTCCATAGTTAGTAGCTAGATGGCTTTCTCTCTCTCGCTGAATTCTCAATACAATAGTCTCTTGGAGATCCATATGATGTAACTCTTTTGCAGTGTGTTTGTTGGGATATGATGAACTTCGAGTTTATAATCAGTCATATCTTTTTATATCCATGAAAGTTATTTGAGTTTCTTTGATCTCTTATATGCATGATCTCTTATAGCCTCGTGTTTCTTCTCCGATATTTGAGTTTTGTTTGGCCAACTTGATCTATTTATCTTACAATGGGAAGAGGTGCCCGGTAGTGGGTTCGATCTTATGGTGCTTGATCCCAGCGACAGAAAGGCAACCGACACGTATGTATCGTTGCTACTAAGGATAAAAAGATGGGATCTATATCTACCACCATAGATAAATGGATCTTGTCTACATCATGTCATCATTCTTATTGCATTACTCCGTTTTTCCATGAACTTAATACACTAGATGCATGCTGGATAGCGGTCGATGTGTGGAGTAATAGTAGTAGATGCAGGCAGGAGTCGGTCTACTAATCTTGGACGTGATGCCTATGTAATGATCATTGCCTGGATATCGTCATAATTATTTAAAGTTCTATCAATTGCCCAACAGTAATTTGTTTACCCACCGTTTGCTATCTTTCTCAGGAGAAGCCACTAGTGAAATCTACGGCCCCCGGGTCTTCTTTCTCATATATTTGCTTTGCGATCTATTTTATTTGCACTTTTTATTCAGATCTATTAAACCAAAAATACAAAAATACTTTGCTGCACTTTATTTTATTTGCGATCTATTTATTCAATCTATTACAACTTTCTCCCGTCATCACGCAATTTCTGGCGCCGTACCCCGAAAGGGATTGACAACCCCTTTAACACGTCGGGTTGCGAGGTGTTGTTATTTGTGTGCAGGGGCTATTTACGTTGTGTTGCTGGGTTCTCCTACTGGTTCGATAACATATCTGAGGGAAATACCCACCGCCACTGTGCTGCATCATCCCTTCCTCTTTGGGGGGAAAAACCGACGTAGCTTCAAGCGACATAAAAGGAAATTTCTGGCGCCGTTGCCTGGGAGGATCTTCAACATAACCAGGTTCCTAATCACAAATGTCATCTCCTTGCAATTTACATTATTTTCCATTTGCCTCTCGTTTTCCTCTCCCCCACTTCACAAAAATTTGCCGTTTTATTCGCCTCTCTTTTTCCGTTCACCGTTTTCTTGCCGGATTTTTCTTTTGAGTGCAATCTTGTTGTGTGGTCATCATGACTCAAGAGAACACCAAGTTATGTGATTTCTCAAATACCAACAACAATGATTTTATTGGCACTCCGCTTGCTCCTCCCGCCACTAGTGCGGAGACTTGTGATATTAATACTGCTTTGCTGAATCTTGTTATGAAAGAGCAATTTTCCGGTACTCCTAATGAGGATGCCGCGTCCCATCTTAATACCTCCGTGGAATTATGCGATATGCAAAAGAAAAAAGATGTGGACTATGATGTGGTCAAGATGAAATTATTTCTGTTCTCTTTGCGTGATTCTGCAAAAAATTGGTTCTCTTCTTTGCCTCGCAATAGTATCAATTCTTGGAATAAGTGCAAAGATGCTTTTATCACTAAGTATTTTCCACCCACAAAAATTATTTCCCTTAGAACCCAGATCATGAATTTCAAGAAACTTGAACATGAGCATGTTGCACAATCTTGGGAAAGGATGAAAATGATGCTAAGGAATTGCCCAACTCATGGGTTAAATCTTTGGATGATCATACAAAAATTTTATGCGGGGTTGAATTTTGTTTCTCGTAATCTTTTAGATTACGCCGCGGGTGGAACTTTTATGGAAATTACTTTGGGTGAAGCCACCAAATTGCTTGATAATATCATGGCAAATTATCCACAATGGCATACCGAAAGAACTCCTACTAGTAAAAAAGTTAATTCGGTTGAAGAAATTTCTTCTTGAGTAAAAAAGTTGATGCTCTTATGAAATTGGTTGCCAGTAAAAGTGCTCTTATTGATTTTAATGATATGCCTTTGTCTACTTTGATTGAGAAAAATAGTGATGCCATGGATGTGAATTTTATTTGTCGCAATAATTTCAACAACAATACTTATAGAGGTAATTTTAATCCTAGGCCTTCTCCTAGTAATTCCTCTAATAATTATGGTAATTCCTATGGAAATCAATCTTATAATAATAATAGGAACACCTCTGATCTTGATAATAATATTAAAGAATTTATCAACACACACAAAAATTTCAACACTTCCATAGAAGAAAAGTTGAATAAGATTGATGATTTGTCTAGAAGTATTGATAGAATTGCTCATGATGTGGAAAATCTCAAGATGAAAAATTTTGTGCATAAAGTTGATGAATCAATTAAAGCTCTTTATGTTTCTATGGATGAAGGTAAGAAAAGAACTGCTATGCTTAGAGCTAAAAGAGAATTTTTAGAGAAAGCTTTTTCTAGTGATTATTCTTGCAAAAGTGATGAAGATCTTAAAATGATTGGTGTTTCTTCTATTGATTCCTTGTTTAGTAAAGTTACGAATGATGAAAAAGGGACTGGAGAAGAGTCAACTTTAGGTAGAAGGTGTCCCAATATTTCGGAGGGTGAAAATCTTGTTGAGAAAATTGATAAAAGTGGGTTTGGAGAGGTCAAAACTTTAGTTAGTGACGCACCCACTATTTTGGATTTGAATTTAATTATGATAGTTGCTCTTTGATTGATTGTATTTCTTTGTTGCAATCCATGCTAAATTCACCCCATGCCTGTGAACAAAACAAAGCTTTTACTAAACATATTGTTGATGCTATGATGAAAGCTTTGGAAGAAAAGTTGGAATTAGAAGTTTCAATTCCTAGAAAATTGCATGATGAGTGGGAACCTACCATCAAAGTCAAGATTAAAATTTATGAGTGTTTTGCTTTGTGTGACTTGGGTGCTAGTGTTTCCACAATTCCGAAATCTTTATGTGATGTGCTTGGTCTTACTAATCTTGAAGAATGTTCTTTGAATTTGCACTTGGCGGATTCTACTATTAAAAAGTCTATGGGAAGAATTAATGATGTTCTTATTCTTACAAATAGATTTTATTGTTCTTTACATTGATTGCAATCCATCTTGTCCAATTATTCTTGGTAGACCGTTTTTACGCACTATTGGTGCCGTGATTGATATGAAAGAAGGCAATATCAAGTTCCAGTTTCCCTTGAGGAAGGGTATGTAACACTTTCCTAGGACAAAAATCAGGCCACCTTATGAATCAATCATGAGGGCATCTTATGGATCTCGAACCAAAGATGACAAAACTTAGATCCTTGCCTTATGCCTAGCTAAGGGCGTAAAACTATAGCGCTTGTTGGGAGGCAACCCAATGAATAAAATTTATTTTTGACTTTTGCTTTCTGTTTTTGTGTGTTTTCACAATTATGCTACTGGTATGATTGTGTTTTTTGTGTTTTAATTAGTGTTTGTACCAGGTAAATCCTTTAGGATCTTCTTGGGTGATAGTTGTTTGATCTTGCTGAAAAGGACAGAAACTTTGTGCTCATGAAAATAATTTTCATAAATCAGAGAGAAGAGATTTTGCCCTGATTCCTTTTGCAGAAGATTAATATAAAAATTACCCTGGTCGTCCTAATTTATTAAAAAAATTGGAGTTCCAGAAGTATTCGCAAAAGTAAGATTACTACAGACTATTCTGTTTTGACAGATTCTGTTTTCTTTGTGTTGTGTGCTTATTTTGATGGCTCTATGGTTTTCTTTGATGAGTTTTTGCCATAGAAAAGTTGGAATACAGTAGATATAATACAAAAACAAAATAAGAATTGGTTTGATACAACACTTATAGTAGTGATTTATTTTCTTACACTAACGGATCTCACAAAGGTTTTGTTGAGTTTTGTGTGATTGAAGTTTTCAAGTTTTGGGTTATGTACGATGGATCAAGGAAGGATGTAAGAGCCTAAGCTTGGGGATGCCCCGGCACCCCAAGCTATTGTCCAAGAATGAGCAACCAACTAAGCTTGGGGATGCCCCCGAGTGGCATCCCCGCTTTGTTCCAACAACTATCGGAATTTTACTCTAGGCTATATTTTTATTCGTCACATGATATGTGTTTTGCTTGGAGCGTCTTGTATGATATGTGTCTTTGCTTGTTTTATTTTGTGCTTTAAGTCATCAATCCTTGCTCGACACACCTATTTGAGAGAGCCAAAATTATATCATGACTTGTTAGAATTGCTCTCTGTGCTTCACTTAAATCTTTTATGAGCTAGGACTTGCTCTAGTGCTTTACTTATATCTTTTCGAGCACGGTGTGCTTTGTTATTTTTAAAGAAATGCTCTCTTGCTTCACCTAGATTTATTTGAGAGTTAGTAAAACTTTGAAGAAATTCTCTCTTGCTTCACTTGAATTATTTTGAGAGAAAGAAAATTTGTTATGCTCATGATCTTCACTTATGTCTGTTTGAGCTTGTGAAAAGCAACACATGAAAATTAGTCCCAAAGTGATAGATATCCAAGAAGGATAAAGTAAAAAAATTGTCATGAAGATCATTGGACAAAATAAACTTGATTCTTAGTAATAGTTTTGAGATATGATGATGTGATATGTGAGTTATGTTGATGAGTAATTGTGCTCTAGTAAGAATATTGGTGTTAAGGTTTGTGATTCCCTATGCATGCACAAAAGTCAATAATCATGCAATGAAAATTATATCCTACTTGTGGTGCATTATTCGGTGTTAATTATGCTTAATGCTTGCTTATGAGATTATTCGTTTCTTGGTTGGTCGCTTCTCAATCTTTTTGCTAGCCTTCATTTTGCACCAAGTATGATCTCTACCTGTGCATCCAAAATCCTTTAAACTAGTTTTGCCACATGAGTCCTCTATGTCTACCTATATGCGGTATTCTTTTGCCGTTCTAAGCAAATTTGCATGTGCCATATCTAGTTTTCAAAATAAACTTCTCTTTTGTGTGTTTGTTTCGCTCGCGGAACGGTAATGGGTGGCCAATATTTTCCATGCTGGATGTGTTATTCTCACGATGAGTGTTTATTCACTTGTCATTGCACGAGAGTAAGGCAAAGGTCTTAGGGATGCCCAGTCCCGAAATGCAAAAATGAATTTACTTTACGTTGTCAAATAATAAATTCCTTGGAAAGTGTTGGTATGGAGGGCGCCCGTGGATACGGCTAGCCATGGAAAGTGAAAGTATGGTGGAAAAAGGAATAAACTTTATTTTCTGTTTGGGAACCGCCTATGGCATATCTAGCATGCAAAGTGTTCGTAAATCTGAGTCGTTTTCGTTGGTGGCATATCTAGCATGGAAAATGTTTTTATCTCTAATTTTTTTCTCTTTGAGCTCTAGCACCTCTACAAATCCCTACTTCCCTCTGCGAAGGGCCTTTCTTTTACTTTATGCAATTTTTATTTTTAATTTGAGTCTCCATCTTCTCTCATAAAAAGCACCAACTAGGAGGCAATATTAAGTATTGGGTGTAGTTAATATTCGAGTGTGTTTCATGAATGGATCAATGTTTGAGCATGATGGGCTAGGGATAACTTATTTTAGCATTGATATTTTGAAAGACATGGTTGCTTGTTGATATGCTTGAGTATCTAAATTATCATGTCAAAACTAGACTATTGCTTTGAATCACATAAAAGTCCAAATGTCCATGCCATAAAGAAAAGAATATGATATGACATGATGAACAACACTCCACATCAAAAATTCTGTTTTATCACTTACCTACTCGAGGACGAGTAGGAGTTAAGCTTGGGGATGCTGATACGTCTCCAACGTATCTATAATTTTTGATTGTTCCATGTTGTTTTATTATCAATCTTGGATGTTTTATAATCATTTTATAGTCATTTTATATCATTTTTTGGTACTAACCTATTGACATAGTGCCAAGTGCCAGTTGCTGTTTTTTTCCATGTTTTTTTACTTCTCAAGAAATCAATATCAGACGAAGTCCAAATGCCACGAAACTCCACGATGATTTTTTATTGGCCAGAAGGAAGAACTTGGGCCTTGGTTGCACCTGGGGGGAGTCCCGAGGAGGGGACAACCCACCAGGGTGCGCCAGGAGGCCCTAGCGCCCTGGTGGGTTGTGCCCACCTCGGGTGTCCCTCGGACCGCCTCTTTGCTCTATAATACCCCAATATTCCAGAAAACCTAGAAGCATTGCCGAAATATTCATCCAGCCGCCGCAGAGTCCAGTACCACCAGACCCAATCTAGACACCATCACGGAGGGGTTCACCACTTCCATTGGTGCCTCTCCGATGATGCGTGAGTAGTTCTTTGTAGACCTTCGGGTCCGTAGTTAGTAGCTAGATGGCTTTCTCTCTCTCGCTGAATTCTCAATACAATGGTCTCTTGGAGATCCATATGATGTAACTCTTTTGCGGTGTGTTTGTTGGGATATGATGAACTTTGAGTTTATGATCAGTCATATCTCTTTATATCCATGAAAGTTATTTGAGTTTCTTTGATCTCTTATATGCATGATCTCTTATAGCCTCGTATTTCTTCTTCGTTATTTGGGTTTTGTTTGTCCAACTTGATCTATTTATCTTGCAATGGGAAGAGGTGCCCGGTAGTGTTTCGATCTTACAGTGCTTGATCCCAGTGACAGAAAGGGAACCGACACGTTTGTATCGTTGCTACTAAGGATTAAAGGATGGGATCTATATCTACCGCCATAGATAAACAGATCTTGTCTACATCATGTCATCGTTCTTATTGCATTACTCCGTTTTTTCATGAACTTAATACACTAGATGCATGCTGGATAGCGGTCGATGTGTGGAGTAATAGTAGTAGATGCAGGCAGGAGTCGGTCTACTAGTCTTGGACGTGATGCCTATGTAATGATCATTGCCTGGATATCGTCATAATTATTTAAAGTTCTATCAATTGCCCAACAGTAATTTGTTTACCCACCATTTGCTATCTTTCTCGAGAGAAACCACTAGTGAAATCTACGGGCCCCGGGTCTTCTTTCTCATATATTTGCTTTCGATCTATTTAATTTGCACTTTTTATTCAGATCTATTAAACCAAAAATACTTTGCTGCACTTTATTTTATTTGCGATCTATTTATTCAATCTATTACAACTTTCTCCCGCCATCACGCAATTTCTGGTGCCGTACCCCGAAAGGGATTGACAACCCCTTTAACACGTCGGGTTGCGTGGTGTTGTTATTTGTGTGCAGGGTTTGTTTACGTTGTGTTGCTTGGTTCTCCTACTGGTTCGATAACCTTGGTTTCATATCTGAGGGAAATACCTACCGCCGATGTGCTGCATTATCCCTTCCTCTTTGGGGAAAAACCGACGTAGCTTCAAGCGACATCAGCGCCGTGGAAATACTGCTCTGGATCTCCCTCTGGATCTCTTTGAACTGTACAAGTCTGATCCTGAGGAAAGTTACAATCAGCGCAAGACTAGAATACAGTGGATCCGGAGATATTGGGCTGAACAGTGGTTCAAGTACAACTTCGTCACTCCTGAGTATGCATAAAAGAATGCTATCAAGCGTCCGTGGGGCGATATTCTTTACAGGAATCTGCAACCCAAGACGAAGCGTGAAGCTATTGCCCAAGGCTTCTATCCATGCATGGTCCGAGGACCTCAGCCAGACAATGTCGAACCATCATCTCTTCGATGGTGTCGTGGTGATGATCTCTTCAAGCGCAACTTTCAGTTTGCAAAGGAGTCGGCCGCCAAGAACAAGAAGGAACTCGGACTCCACTTCAATCCTGGTTTGTCTGCTCCAAGGCCGGATGGCACACGTGATGCCAATCCTAATGTCATCGGCCCCTTCAATAGCTTTGATGGGCTCCTCTCCCATATTGCTGCTCAGAGGGCCACGGTGGAACAATCTGCTGATGATGCAGACTTTGAGGATGCACCTGCACCACCAAAGCAGAAGAAGAAGTCAAAAGCTTCAAAGCCCTCTACCGCACCAAAAGCTTCGACTGTGAAGCCATTGAAGACTGCACCTCCTGAACCCAGTGTGCAGGCTGAAGACTTGTCTCGTGTCTCCAAGGAGACCAAGAAGACCAAGAATCCCAAGAAGATTTCTGGGCATGACCTGACTCCTGCTGCCGGTTTGCACAATGAAGACAATACCATTGATCTTCTAGTGATGAAGATCTAGGAGATGAAGCTCTAGAGATGTTCATCCAGAGCAAGCAAGAGGCTGAGATCTTCCACGATCTGCCTCTCTTTGATGTTGATATACTGAACAACTTCATTGATGAATGGTTTGAGGACCAGAGCATCAACATTGATGATCTGCAGCTGCCTGTGGACATCAGCATCACTTCACAGAGCCATTACCAATGAACTTGCCTTGGCTTAGAAAATTGTCAAGCTCAAGAACAAGATCGATTATGAGAAGGCACACTTCAAGAAGCACATGGCCAAGCTCAGTGTTGCTGATGTGCAAATCTTCAAGAAGATGATGAATGACCTCAAGGCAGAGTTCAACAAGAAGCGTGAAGAAGCCAAAGGCTCATGCGAGCGCATGAAGTACTACGTGCAGAAATGTGTGCAAGCGCACAATGAAGCTGAGAAGGGAAAGGCTCTTGGGCGTCCTGGCATCGACCCCAAGATGGCTGCCAAGAAAAAGAAGAAGTCTGCTGAAGCCATACCCGACGCTCCAAGGCAGGAACGACCAAGCATAGTCTTCCCTGCCAGCATGACTGGCTCGAAGCCAAAGGTCCCCTCAGCAGCTTCAGAGCTGAAGAAGACAAGGCAAGCCGAAGCCGAAGCCAGGAAGAGGAAGCTCAAAGACACCTCCGATGATGCTCCCTCCAAGAAGAAATTGAAGACAAAGGCTTCAAAGTATTCAAGAAAAGAGTGTGTTTCTGCCCCAGAGCCCCTCAATGTTGAACCCATCTCTGTCGCTCTCCCTGCCTCTGCCAACCGCGAACGCTGCCTGGTGATTCATGAGCCTGCTTCTACAGAGGCTCCAGAAAGTGAAGAGATTCCAGCTGTTGACCCCAACGCAGCTGAAGACATTGGTCATGAAGACAATGTGAATGATGATGAAGTCCTTCCTCAGCTCGAGCCCCAACTGGTATCATCGCCTGCTCCCATGAGCAGTGAACTCATTAGCATTGGCCGTCCCTTGATGCCAGTTACTCAAGATGATTCGTGGGTAGAGCAACAACAAGACACCCCCATGCATGATGAGACCCCACGTACTCCACCAGCTCAAGTCACCACTCCGGTGCTTGATGATGACAACTACATGGAACAGACCACTCCCTCTCCAAAGGCGTCGCCAGCATTCTGCCGGCTTCGCAAAGGCCTCAGGCCACAGGTCTCCATGACAAGCATTCCAGAAGAGGATGTGCAACACACCAGCTCAGTAGCACGTCAAGTGTTCCCTGAAGCCACCCCTTCTATGTCTGCTTCTGAGTCTGAAGCTAAAGCTATTGAAGACATTCCGGCTACATCAGCCGAAGAAAAAGAAGAAGAGAAAGAAGGAGAAAGAGAAGCCACACCCCCTGCGAGTGATCTAGTCCAACCTGAAGAGAATGTGATCGTTCCCGACCCTCCAGTTGTTGAAGAGATGGAGGTTGAAAACACCGAGGCTGCCACAACCAACACTACTGAAGCCAATGACACTGTCATGGCTGAAGACAATGTGGAGCCCGAAGCCAATGCTACAACTGACACCATTGGGCAGCCAATCACTTCCGATGACGTCGTTTCTCCACCAAGGCCTCATACTATGGAACGCGCGTTCAATCGTGGTGAGTTGGTGACTGTCAGATGGCCTATCATGGTTCCACCCACTGCTCCCGGCCCTCAATATGATTATCACGTGGAGCAGAGGCCTCAGGTTTAGAAGCCAAAGCCAAGATTGCCAAGGCTTCCAAGTGCTCCAACAACTCAGGGCTCGTTTAGTGTGCTCAGCTTCAAAGAGCACAACACCTTCTTTGACAGCGCCCAAGAACCCATACACGAAGCCAAAGATATCCTCTGACAGGTTTTGGAGCCATCAGCAGCGAAGCTACTACTCTTGCATCCTATACAACCAGGACCGGATTTTTTCGCATAAGCGTCTGGATTGTGATGCTATGGCTGGGCTGCCATGCCTCGAAGAGGCCCTTGACTTTTTCCGGGATGTTGGGGTACTGCCGTTTGTGACTGATAAGGAGCACTGAAATGAAGAACTTCTGCTCCAGTTCTATGCTACCTTTCACATTCGAGGCTACAACAGGGATTTGAAGACTTGGAACCTTGAGTGGATGACAGACGACATTCATCACAAAGCCAAAGCTCAGGACATCATTGAGCTTACTTCCCTGCCCACTCCAGGTGAGTTGTACGAACCTGGTTGTCAGCTTCATCAGAACGAACTGCAAAGCATCTTCCAGAAGCCAGAGCCCAACATGAGCCAGATGTTAAGCATGATGAAACCATTGCCCCATGACACCGAATATCCCAAGGAATTCTTTGTTAAGGACATTGAGTACTTGCTACGCACGGTCTATCACATTCTGAGGCGTACTCTCTGGCCAATCAAAGGCAATTCCTCTGAAGCTAAACTCGAACGCGCCATGAAGACATTGGTTTTCTATATCATCAATGGCATCAAATTCAACACACAGGATTTCTTCATCCGACAACTTGCAGCCTCTGTGATTGATCTCTTTGGACTGAAGTTTTATGCTCCATGGGTGATGCGGTTGATCAAGCTTTATTCAACCATCAACTATCAACCTTCAGCGCACAACCATATTGTTTTTCTGCCTGATGTTGATATGTCCATTGAAGCCATCTACCCTGAGCCAGCAAAGAAGCCACTCCATCTTCAAAATGCAGAATTCCAAAGCTTCACGCAGCCTATTGAAGGGGTTCATGTGCCGAACTCTGCAACTCCTGCTTATCCTCTGGCTGGCAACTTGCGTATGCCGCACCGTGCAAACACTGAAGCCACTGCCAGCACCATTGCTCAAAGGCCTCAGAAGCGTCCTCGTGTCCTCAACGACCGTGAGCTTCTGGTGTCTTTACATCAAAAGCAGGATAGGCCTCATGATTGGCTGAAGCGTCAAATGCAGAGTCTCTTGGTGGATGTTTATCGCATTCACAACTTGGCCACCAAGAACTCATTCGTTGCGCATGAAGCCTGTCGGCGGTCCTGGAAGAGCCTCACATTGCTATACTCTGAAGATGATCTTTGCGGAGATGGCTTCATAGAGAGCTTCAAGTTTGACTCCAGGCCTCCGCAATCTGCAAGCTGGCATCGCACACCTTCAATTGAAGATTCCAAACATTCGTCTTTGGCTGCAACTGTTGTTGCGAGAGTCGTCGATGAAGAAGATGACGCCACTTCACCAACTCTGGCTGCACTGCACCATGATTCTGCTTCAGGCCTGTCTGCACCGCCCAACTCCAACGTCGACCCTGCTCCATCATCTACTCCAACTGGGAACAAGTAGATCCTCTATGTCTTCAAACCTTTTTGGTCCTTACTTACAAAAGGGGGAGAAGCATATGAGGTTGATAGTCTTCAAGCGGGTCCATATGGGGTGGTTGCATTATTTGCTAAGTCTTACAACTCTCGTTTTGAAACTATTTGGCTCTTGAGTGGTAACACTTAAACTTGATGGTCGTCTGCTACTTTTGCTGCTACTTTGCGATGCGATGATAAATTCTGCATGAAGTCATTCTGCAGACGCCCATTTCTCAATATGCATGTCATTATCTTCGTTATTCTTATATATGCATGATGAATTGTCTTCGTAAGTTGAAGAGGATCTCCACAAAGTAAAACCTGCCATGTGCATTTGCATTCAAAAGCAAACTACTTATATCCACATCTTCAGGGGGAGCCTTTTGCAACTTATGAAGACAATGACTTTGATCTTTAACTTTCACATAATTTTATCCCCGTTGAAAACTTCAACCAGTTTGTCATTAATCACCAAAAAGGGGGAGATTGTAAGTGCATCTAGTGCCACCCCTAGTTTGTTTTGGAGTATTGACGACAAACTTGGTTGAGGGACTAATGTGTTTGTGAGAATTGCAGGATAACATAGGTAGTAGTCCCTTATTGATTCGGTTTACCTACCAGAGATGACCCCTAAAAATGTGTGAAGACATTGAAGACAATGGTGGTTCGTGAAGACATTCACGATGAAGATTATGACATGTGAAGACGTTCACTTGAAGACTATGGAGTGCGAAGACATAGTTGTTTCGTAGTTACCTTTTCTTCTTTATTGAGTCATAGGAACCACCGTACTGTTAAGTGGGGTCCAAGTGAACAAAGTCAGAGTGACTGATGTGATGCTCAACCAAAATCCTATGTCTTCGAGCGAAGACAATGAGAGCAAATCTTATCGAGAGCTGGATGAGTCAGCTTTGCTTGTAGCCCAAGTAAAGCTGCCGCGTGTGTTTGAAATCCGACCGTTGGACACGTGTCGGTTCCTTAGTGACCCAGGGTCATTTCGGACATATCAGGTCGGGTTGCCTCCTGGCTATAAATAGCCCACCACCCCCTACACCATAAATTGGTGGCTGCTTAGAGTTAGTGCACGGCTTTTGTCGTTTGAGAGCAACCCACCTCCGAAGCCTTTGAGAGAGAGATCCTTGTGAGTACAAAGCCCAAAACACCCAGAGCCAAAGAGTGTTAGGCATCACTGAAGTCTTTCTGTCCGCGTGACCTGAAGACTTGTTACACTTGAGGACTGTGAATCCTCCAGCCGGTTAGGCGTCGCGTTCTAAGCATCCAAGAGTCATTGTGGATCGCCGATGAACGAATTCTGTGAAGGTTTGGAAGTCTACCTTGAAGACTTACCAGAGTGATTGGGCGAGGACTGGGTGTCCTTAGCTCAAGGGGAATAAGGTGAAGACGCGGTCTTCTGAGTTCAATCTCAGCCTCCCTAACCAGACGTACAGTTGTCACAGCAACTGGAACTGGTCTACCAAATCCTTGTCTTCACCAAGCAACTGGTTCTATCCCACACTTCCCTTTACTTTACTGTTTGTCTTTGTGAAGTCATTGCTTGCCTGTCTGATCTGATTGACTTCACTGTGTGAAGACTATTTACCGTTTGGCTTCATACCGTCTTCCATCCTGATCCATACTACCTAGCTACTGATAGTCTTCGTACTTTCACTACATTGCTTACTTGACTATGGCTAGTCTTGTGTAGTCTATCTTCCGCTGCATATCAATAGTTTCATTTCATTAGTTTGTCTTGAAAGACCTCGTGTTTTGAAGACTTTCATAAAAATCGCCTATTCACCCCCCCTCTAGTCAATAACTAGCACTTTCAGTGTCTTTTATTCATCAAGCATCATCATTCTCGCAATCTCAATAAGAGTCTGGTTCTTCCTCTCAACAACTCCATTTGTTGAGGTGTGTACGTAGCCGAGAAATCATGTGAAATCCCTTCTTCGTCAAAAAGGTATCCATATTATCATTCTTGAACTCCGTTCCATTGTCACTTCGAACCTTCTTGATCTTCACTTCAAATTGATTTTAGGCCTTCTTAGCGAAGTTCTTGAAGATTTTTTGGACCTGCGATTTGTCATCAAGAAAGAACACCAACGTAAATCTGGAGAAATCATCAACAATGACCAAGCTGAAAGAGTTACCACCAAGACTTTTGTAAGCACTGGGACCGAAGAGGTCCATGTGAAGTAGCTCAAGTGACCTTCTCGTGGTCTTGATGTTCTTCATGGAATGACTTCCTCCAACTTGTTTTCCCTTGGAATTGTCTCCAAAAGTCACATACTTGTGTGGGCCATCATTTTTGGCAAGCTCACGGAACATGTCTTTATCTCCGGTCATGTGATTGATACATCCACTATCAAGAATCCACTCTTTTCCTCCGGATATGTAATTTTGAAGATTCGCCATGAGACTAAGATTCCTCATAGTCTTCTCACATTCGATGTCAAATTCTTCGTCCTTGTCCTAATACCATGCTCAATGTCATCATCATCGTCATGTGTGTAGTCGTCACCTAGTTCAAGTGATTCATTAGATTTATGACCATAACAATGTGCAAGCTTGTGAATTCTAATGGTTTCCGTGATGATGCTACTAATGGCTCCAACATCACCCTTGGCACGCATAAGATCATGGAGCTCAAATAGACATTCATCAAACTTGGGATCACTAGGTTTCATCTTATGGAAAGCAATGGACTTTTGAAGAATTTCATTCAGATTTTTCAAAGAGTGATTTGGAAAGTGTTCCTCAAGATAATTCAATATAGTATATGCGCATTCAAAGGTTGGCAAGCAAACAAGCACATTTCTAGGCAATCCTCTAATGATAAGATTAACAATCCTAAGATTGTGAACCATGTCAAGATACTCATCGGGGGTAGGATGCAAATGATGAATGGGAGGCACATAAGGGATAAGAATATACTTGTTCAAATTGTATTCATTGAAAATCTCAAGCATCTCAGTTTTCCAAGAACCATAAAACTCCCCATCAATAAAGGGCACTCTATGTCTAATACTCACGAACGTAGACTCGTCTATCTCCCTCCAATGGTGATTAAACCAAAGCAATGGAGACCAATGCTCTGATACCAATTGAAAGGATCGGGAAGAGAGGTCTAGAGGGGGGTGATTAGACCCTTAACAAGTAAAAGTGACAGTTTTTAGCTTCTTCAAGTTAAGGTTGAGTTTAGCACATGTTACAGGGTACACAATACATTTTACACAAGCATAGCAAGAGTATGAGTAGCGGAAAGAGTAAAGCATGCAAGTGCAAGAATGTAAAGGTATTGTATTGGAGTGTGCAAACACAATGGAGACGCAGAGAATTTTTAGCGTGGTTCTGATAGGTGGTGCTATCATACGTCCACATTGATGGAGACTTCAATCCACGAAGGGTAATGGCTGCGCAAGTCCACGGAGGGCTCCACCCATGAAGGGTCCACGAAGAAGCAACCTTGTCTATCCCACCATGGCCATAGCCCACGAAGGACTTGCCTCACTCGGGTATATCTTCACGAAGTAGGTGATCTCCCCGCCCTTACAGACTTCTTGATTCAACTCCACATCATGTTGGAGGTTCCCACGGGAAACCTAACCAATCTAAGAGACACCACTCTCTAAAAGGAAATAGATGGAGTGTTGATGATGAACTCCTTGCTCTTGTGCTTCAAATGATAGCCCCCTTCCAATACTCAACTCTCTCACACAAATTTGGCTATGGTGGAAGAAGGATTTGAGTGGAAAGCAACTTGGGGAAGGCTAGAAATCAAGGTTCAAATCGTAGGAATGGAAACTCTTGATCTCAACACATGAGTAGGTGGTTCTCTCTCAGAAAATGAATGGTGGAAGTGTAGGCACGTTCTGATGCTCTCTCCTTGAGGAGGAGGGGGTGGAGGGGTATATATAGCCTCCACACAAAATCCAACCGTTACACACTTTTGACCCATCTCGGTGGCACCGATCAGAAAACTTGGTGGCACCAATCTGTGTAAAAATATGAACGTTAGGAATCTCGATGGGACCGATGTGCTAGGTCTTAGGGCAAACCTCATCTTGGTGGCGCCAATCGCATCATCTCGGTGATTGCAACATCTGGTGGGACCAAATTGATTGCAACAAGTCACAGAGAGCTGGCAAGGCCATCTTGGTGGGACCGAAGTGAAGCAATAAGGCAATAGAGATTAGTCAAGCCATGTCGGTGTGACCGATTGCAACATCTCAGTGGGACCGAATTGATTGCAACAAGTCACAGAGAGCTGGCAAGGCCATCTCGGTGGGACCGAGATCCATATTGGTGGAACTGAATTGTTAGGGTTTTGGCAGTGGCTAAGTCCAGATGAACTCGATGGCTCCGGGTAGGAAATATCGGTGTGGCCGAGTTGGGAATTTAGGGTTTGGACATATCTGGGTAGAGAAAGTGCTTGAGGGTTTTGGAGCAATATCACTAAGCACTTGAGCAAATAGATCATTAAGCAACACCTCATCCCCTTTTAATCGTATTGGATTTCCTATGAACTCAATGTGATCTTCGATCACTTAAACAAAAATGTAGATTCTTGAGCTTTTGTCAATCCTTGTCCTTAGCATTTTGAGGGGTTTCACATCCTCTTGTCCTTGCCACTCCACTATTGAACTTATCTGAAATATACTAGATAAAACTATTTGTCCAATAAGGGATATGTTGACAATCACCCAGGGAGCACTTGTGCTTTCAAGTTGGTCTTTGCGCCAATGGCGCAACGGGTCATCTAGTGTTGTTAAAGCCTTGCCCATGGAGGAGGGTACAATATGGGTCTTCCTTTTCTTCATCTTCGGCAACAAACCGACCGTCTTTTGCCGTTCTTTTAACCGTCTCCAATGTTGCTGACCTAAGTGTTTATGTCAACTTGTGACCTACACTGTTGTATTGTACCATTAATTTTGGTGGTTGTGATTCTTGAACATATGTTGATCTGTATGATAGAATAGAAATATGTTGAGTTGTGCCTACATTCGAATTCCAATGCAAATTCTGGTGAATAGCTATTGCAACAATTAAATTATAGAGAGATAAACACCTTGTGTTTGATGCTATAGATGCTAACACCTTTTTTAGACTTGGTCAAACTTAGGAAGTTTGCCTTCGGATAAATCTAGAATTTTAGTTAATTTAGAACGATGAAGTATGTTGCAATATGTTTTGTTCATTGTTGCCTATGTTATTCTAGTTTGTTGCGTCGTTTTTTCATGTCACATAGTATGTTGCACTCCCATTTCAACTTTCGTTTTTGTTGCAACAAAATAGAAATTTAGTGTGTGCCCAAGTTGTTTATTGTGTGGGCATGTTTGAACTGTTGCAACACCTTAGAATGATTTTTTGAGATCTTGACAGAAATTTTGCGCACACAAAAAAGTTATATGTGGGAGTTTCATGTTGCAATGCAAAAGATGGAAGTTTCACCCGGCAGATGCCTTAGCATTGGCCCTCTGTGTATTTAATTAAGCAAAAGCATAAATATGATCACAACCAAACAAAGAAGCAATCTGGCCACCAGATGTCGAAACAGGACAAAAAAACTTTAAGATAAATCGCTGCATCTTCCAAAAGTATGATTTGCCAGCATTAGTCGATGAAATAAGAAAGATGCAAGATGAGGTGTCGCCTTCAGCTTGTTAGTGCAGAGGTAGCATCAACGTAGAAGGTCAGTTGATGGTACTGAACAATGGACGTCTGAAGTGAGGAGACCGAAGGCAAAGTGGGACATGGCTTAGAACAATTCCTACGCCTGATCTGCTCATGGTAACATCGAATGGACAACAAAATGCAGGAAGCTTATCAAATATGTCTATATGTCATTCTTCACGTACTCTTGTCAGTATGTAAAACGTAGGTTTTGGGGGAACTGGCTCAACCCTCAAAGGGGTGGCCTATCACATGTATATAATGATGACATACAAGTCCAATACCAATAAGGTATGGTTTACACAGTAGGGCTACAATACGAAGTCTAACACCCTCCCTCAATCTCAACTCACTCCTGAAGTATCTAGGAGGTTGAGATTGCGCCTACAGACCTCAAACATGGGAGAAGGTAGAGGCTTGGTGAAGATGTCCGCAAGTTGATCTTTTGAAGAGATAAACCTGACTTGTAGTAGCTTCTGTGCAACACGTTCCCTCACAAAATGATAGTCAATCTCAATGTGTTTAGTCCGTGCATGGAACACCGGGTTTTATGACAAAAACGCAGCACCGATGTTGTCACACCAAAGGACCGAAGGATGTGGCTGAGCAACTCCTAGATCTTGAAGTAGGGACTCAATCCATATAAGTTTAGCACTTGCATTGGGAACCGACTTGTACTCAGCTTCTGTGCTGCTGCGAGAAACAGTGGCTTGCTTGCGTGCACTCCAGGCGATCAGATTAGGACCCAAGAACACAGCATGTCCCCCCGTTGACCGCCTGTCATCTGGACACCCAGCCCAATCAGCATCAGAGAATGCAGAAAGAACTCCGAAGGAACTGGGGCGCAGGTGAAGACCAAAGGAGATAGTGAGACGCACATAACGCAGTATGCGCTTCACAGCAGACCAGTGTACATCAGTGGGAGCATGAAGATACTGGCACACCCTGTTAACCGCAAAGGAGAGATCAGGACGCGTGATCGTCAGATACTGCAGGCCACCAACAATACTCCTGTACTCAGTAGCATCCTCAGGAGAGAGAAGAGCACCATCAGCAGCAGAAAGGGTGTCAGTGGAGGACATGGGCGTAGGCGATGGCTTGCACTTGAGCATACCAGCACGGCGCAAGAGATCAAGAGAGTACTCTTCTGGGTGAGAGCCAAACTGCCACGGACTGATGAGCGACCTCAATACCCAGGAAGAAATGAAGTTGTCCCAAATCCTTAACTGCAAAATCACGACCAAGTGCAGTCACAAGAGCATCAGCAGCCGTCGGAGATGAGCTCACCAGGACAATATCATCCACATACACAAGGAGGTACATGGTCACACTCGGTCGCTGAAACAAGAACAGTGAAGTATCAGTCGTCAAAGGAATGAACCAATGAGTGCGTAGAGCTGAAGCCAGGCGAGCATGCCAGGCACGGGGAGCCTGCTTCAGTCCATATATGGCCTTCATCAGATGACAGAGATGATGAGGCTGAGTGTGATCAACAAATCCAGGTGGTTGCCGCATGTAAACCTCTTCTTCAAGCAATCCATGAAGAAAAGCGTTCTACACATCAAGCTGGCGGAGAGACCATCCGCGAGAAACTGCCAGAGACAGAAGAAGTCGAATAGTGGTAGGCTTGACAACTGGGCTGAATGTATCCTCATAGTCCAGGCCCTGACGCTGTTTAAAGCCCTTAGCCACGAGGCGCGCTTTGTAGCGCTCAATGGAACCATATGCATGTTTCTTCACCATGAACACCCACTTCGAATCAATGATGTTGACGCGAGACGGAGGGGGAACAAGTGTCCAGGTCTTATTCTTCATAAGAGCATGATATTCTTGTTCCATAGCAGCCCTCCAGTGTGGAATACTCATAGCGGCTTGATAACTGCGTGGTTCGGCGGTTGGATCATCCACAGCATGAGCCAGGCAAGCAGCAAGATAGGTGACCGTGCCATCGGTGCGCTCCTTGGGACGAACAATGCCACTGTGGCTGCGAGTGTGTGGACGCCGCGGGGGAGCAAACACCGGAGCCGGCGGGATGTCCGGAGCAGGTGAGGCTGGTCTAGGGGACTCCGGCGAAGAAGCACCGGGTGACGTCGGGCCGGGCGACGGCGGACCAGGCGACAGCAGGCCAGGCGACGTAGGCCCCGGCGGCGTGTGAGCCACTACAGACCCGGGCGAAGTAGGCACCAAGGACGCCCGCGCGGATGGCGAGGGCGACGATGGAGGGGAGTCCGGGCGAGGAGGTGGCGACGGAGACTGCTCAGAGGAGGCCGTCGCAGGCTCTGGCCCGGTCGCAGTAGCCAGCATGGGCTCCGGCCCAGGCGCGGTTGGAGACGGGGCGCCCGGTGTGGGGTCAAGGGCGGGAGGCGGCGCATGCACCGACGTGCACCACAGGCGACGTAGCGGGTCCGTCAGGGAGGAGTTCCAGGCGAGCTCCACGTCCAATTCCTGCACCATGATTAGGTAACAACACAGGCGAATATGCAACATCTTCAAATTGGCGAGGCATAAGAGGAGATGAATGCATAGAAGGTGTTGTGGTGGATGACTGAGGCATGGCAGAAAAGGGGAAGACAGTCTCATCAAAAACAACATCCCGAGATATGTAGACTCGATTGGTTAGGACATGGAGACACTTGTAGCCTTTATGGAGAGAACTATACCCTAAGAACACACACTTTTTGGAGCGAAACTCAAGTTTGCGATCACTATAAGGACGAAGATGAGGCCAGCAGGCACACCCGAACACCTTAAAAAGGTATAGTCAGGAGTTTCACCTAAGAGAAGCTCAGTCGGAGTTCTCATATTAAGAACACGCGTAGGTAATCTGTTAATGAGAAAACACGCGGTAGCAAAAGCATCACTCCAAAAACGAAAGGGTACAGAAGCATGAGCAAGAAGTGTAAGGCCGGTCTCAACTATATGGCGATGTTTGCGCTCAACAGCGCCATTCTGCTGATGTGTATGCGGGCATGATAAACGATGAGAGATACCAAGCTTATTAAAGAAGGTGTTGAGGTTGCGATATTCGCCCCCCCCCAATCTGATTGAACATGGATAATTTTATGCTTGAGTAGACGTTCAACATGCAATTGAAACTGTATGAATATATCAAACACATCATATTTGCGCTTAAGAAGATAAAGCCAAGTGAAGCGACTATAGGCATCAACAAAACTGACATAATAGTTGTGACCACTAACAGATGTTTGTGCCGGACCCCACGCATCAGAAAACGCAATTTCAAGAGGGTTCTTTACTTCTCTAGTAGATGAAACAAAAGGTAGCTCATGACTCTTGCCTTGCTGACAGGCATCACACACGGACATCTCTTTATTGCTAGACAGTAATGGCAGCTCATGACGGTGGATTATGTGGCGAACGATGGGTGTGGCGGGGTGACCAAAGCGAGAGTGCCACTGGGAAGGCGACACACGAACACCGCTGAAGACGCACGGGGCGGATGGATCCTCCAAACGGTACAAGCCTTGGCTCAACCGGCCACTAAGCAGAACGTCCCGGGTTGCTCGATCCTTAACAAAAAGATTAAAAGGGTGAAATTCACATAGGACATGATTATCAAGGGTGAGCTTAGGGACAGATAAAAGATTACGAGTTACCGAGGGTACCCGTAAAACATTACGAAGATGGAGCTGCCTAGAGGGATGACTAGTTAAAAGAGATGCTTGGCCAATATGAGAGATGGGCATACCTACACCATTGGCGGTGTGAACCTGATCGTGCCCGTAGTAGGGCTGGTAGGTGGAAAGTTTGTTGAGCTCGTTCGTCATGTGATCCGTGGCGCCGGTGTCCATGTACCAGGCTGGATCAACAGGGTAGGATGGTGTGTATCCCTGCTCGACGCGCGGGTCCTTGCCCTTGGCAGCGATGTGGGCAGACGGAGCGGCAGCGATGTAGGCAGCCGGGGCAGCGGCGGGAGGACCAAAGTCTGCCATGGCAAACTGGCGCTCATTTCCCTTGCCGTCGTTGCCGATGCCAAGGAAGCTCCTCTGAAAGCGGCGGTGACACTTGGAGGCGACATGGCGTTCACGACCACATAGCTGGCACACCACCCTAGTGTTAGGGCCCCCACCCAGGGTCAATGCAGGGGGCGGGGCTGCCTTGCCAGGTGACGGGGCAGGTGGGCGCTGGCCACGAGAGGCCCAGAAGGCCGCCGGCTGGGCGGTGATGGTGGCGGAGGGGCGACGAGCCTCGACGTGTTGCTCGGTGAAGAGGAGGCGTGAGTAGAGCTCGTGAGGAGGCATCGCTGGCTTGGCGTTGTGGACGGCCTCGGCGAGATTTTCGTAGTCGGCGTCGAGGCCTTTGATGACGAAGCCGGCGAACTCCTCGGCGCTAAGCGGCCGACCAATAGAGGTGAGCGTGTCCGCCAGCACCTTCATCTTGTTGAAGTAGGTCGTAGCGGAGGAGTCCAGCTTCTTGATGTTGGCGAGTTCGCTGCGAAGGGCCATCGAGCGGGAGGTAGAGACCTGGGCAAAGGCGTGCTGCAGGGCCGTCCAGGCGTCCATGGAGGTGGCGGCGAAGAGACAAAGGCCAGCGACCCCGTCGCCGAGGGAACCCTGGATGGCAGAGAGGATCGCCTGGTCCTGCTGCACCCACATATGTTGTTCCGGGTTGATGGCCAGGCCGTGGACGGTAGGGATGACCTGCGGAGGACACGGTAGTGAACCATCAACAAACCCGAGGAGAGACCGGCTGCGTAGCAGCGGTAGGACCTTGGCGCGCCAGAACAAGTAGTTGTCCGGCGTGAGTCGGATGGTGATCAAGTTGTCAAAGTGGAACGGCCCGGTGGGCGTGATTGCGCCAGCAGCAGGGACGATTGGCGGCGGAGCCGCGACAGGATCCGCGACCGCGACCGATGCCGCGGGTGGCGGCGCGGGACGATCGGGATCACGGCCGCAGGTGGTGCCGTGAGCGAGGCCGCGGGTGGCTCCGCGGGCAGCGTCTCCCCCGAGGTCGCCGGGATGACGGCGAGTGTCGAGGAGGATCCAGAGGAGGCCATCACGGGCAGCGGAGGCGCGACTGGTGCGGAGGCCGTCGCGGGCGGTGTCGGTGGGATCGGCGCTGAAAATAAGGAGCCGACGGCGGTGGTGCCGAAGAACTGAGGCATTGACGGAGCCAGGGGCGAGGTGGGAGGTTGAGGAGGGCGGCAAGCGACGTGGGGATAGACCCGGAGCTGGCGGCGCCCGAAGCGAAAGCGGTCATGGCGCCGGCGGCGGCAGCCCTAGGGTTTAGGGTTTTGGTGCGGTGACGGCGGCGGGTGGGGTGGAGGTGGAGGACCTAGGTTAGACTCGATACCATGTAAAACGTAAGTTTTGGGGAACTGGCTCAATCCTCAAAGGGGTGACCTATCACATATATATAACGATGACATACAAGTCCAATACCAATAAGGTATGGTTTACACAGTAGGGCTACAATACGAAGTCTAACACAGTATTATGCCAAACGGGGAACCCTGCTTACTATACTGCAACGCCAATTGGTATTCCGAATAGATGATCAGTTGTACTCCCTCCGTTTTGAAACAGATGACCCAACTTTGTGCACAAAGTTGGGTCATCTATTTTGCTAGTATTTTGGAACGGAGGGAGTAACAGCCAGCAGTCAACATCTTCGCCTAACTGCCTCCTCTTTTGGCTTTCTTTCTCTTTCGGCACCGAACATCATATCTTCAGTGACGACAGAAAATTGATTTACAGCTCAAACATGATCTGCACATAATGTTACATTTTTTTTTATGTTTTCCTATGCGAACATAATTGCTAATCACAGGTCAACTTCAGGCTTCACTTGTAAGAAGGCATTTCGGACTTTTACAAAAAGAAGGAGCTCAAAAGGCAGAGCAATAGTATATTCAGATCTTACAGCCTTCCCACTTCAAAGCTTGCGATCTCCTAGTGACGATACTTGACAGTGCTGCACTGATCAGGATCCCCACAAAAAAATTGCGCACAAAGACGAATATAACCCGAAGAACAATGTTTTCAAAAAGGCAATAAAGCAATATGAAATACCACTACTAGATCAACTAGAATTGCCAACATGAGGGCGCGTCATGTTCTTTATCAACAAGCAAAATGGCCTAAAGAACATGCTATCCACGTCTCTTCCTCTAGTGCTCTGATCCTCTTTTGATCCTAAAAAAAACTCTGCAGATCACTCCTAGGGATGAAGAATCGCCTGCCTTGCCCGGTCATCTGAAACGGGGATGACCCCCCTGTGCCGCGGCAAGCACAACCACCACAGCAATTGCCAGGGCGGCTTGAAAACCTCCGGACGCCGACCACGATGCCATGGTGCTTCCACGGGCGCCGCTGGTTTTCTTCAAAGATGCCAGCCACACGTCGTCTTCAAGCTGCTCATGGCTCGGCCTCCGCAATGCGTGCTTGTTCGTTTTGCCACTGCGAAGTGTCAAAGGTGATTGATATAATTAGAGACTCAAATTGCATAGTAATTGCGGACCAGTTAAACCACAACCCAATGTCAGTGGAAGGGATCAACGATGGTGAGTTAGACGTGAGACCACGTGCACTCCATGCGTTCTTGCTTTTCCAGGTTCCAATAATCCAATTTCCAAGTAGGCCATTGTAACTTTCTCGCCAAGACCCCACATGCAAGGTGGGGATGGGACAAAGGCGAAAGAAAGAACAACTCAATCAATCAAAGATTCTTTTCCTTGCTCCAAGCCTAACTTTGTGACTTTCTCTTCATTCCCCATTCCCCGTTCCCCATTCCAAATCAAAATCTCATTATATTTCTAGCCCAGAGAAAATATCATTGTTGAGTTGAATCAGATTCAGATCTGCAACACTATGATTTCAACTAGATTGCACTGTCATAGCATCAGAAACTATTCAGAGGTAGGTACCTGTAAGGATTGGACTGCGGGCAGAAGGTAATGGTGTAATCGGTGTGGTTGCAGGTGAAGGTGGAGGTGGCGTCGTCGTAGGCGTAGCTGTAGGACTTGGGGCACGCCGACTTGAAGAGCTGCGAGTACTGGGAGGGGTGGCACGTGTCAGGGTTCCCGTAGGCGCCGTTGCAGCAGAACTCGGGCTTGCCGAAGGCCTCGCAGGCGCTGCGGCAGGCGAGGCCGCCGCCGGAGCGGAGCTCCGAGGGGCAGCGCTCGTTGAGGTCGACGAGGCACCCGGTGTCGGGGCACCCAGGCGCGGACGGCTGCACCAGCATGGGCAGGTTGTAGCCGTCGACGAGGCTGACGTCGTAGAAGTCCTTCCCGCCGTCGCCGTCGAGGGTGAACTCCGCGAGCGTGGCGGGCGGGGTGGCCCCGGCGCCGCGGCACTCTATCTCGCCGGAGCCGCAGTCCCCCGTGACGCAGGTGCCCTTGCCGCCGTTGAAATTACAGCCAGAGCGCGCCCAGAAGCGGCCCGACCACCCGGTGGGCCCGTAGATTGAGCGCGACTGGCCCGGCGAGAGCGCGAAGCCGGTGGTTTCCAGCGGCGGCGAGGTGGAGCCCGAGAGCAGCCCGGGCCACACCGTGTCCGTGCACCGGTTGGCGAAGGTGAACGTGATGGCGCTCACTACCGGCCCTGTGCGCCGCAGAAAAAAAAATACACAAATCCGAACACTCAGCTCACCAAATCGAAAACCAAGCTCGCAGCTCTACCGCGCGCCTCCAAATCACGACCAATGCAACGAGAATACCTCTTCCGCAAGCACTAATGGATGGATCGATACCTTGGAAGAAGGAGAGAAGGAGGAGGACGATCGATGCCGGAGAGCCGAGGAGCAGCGACGGCTGAGCCATGGAAGGCCTTCCAAGACTCGCTCTCGAAATTGAGGGCGAAACCAGTGAAGCCGCGCTGCGCTGTTGCTTTTCCTGTGGAGGAGGAGGAGCTTGGTGACTGGCGAGCTTGCCGAACTGGGATATGGGGGGAAGGCTACGCGGAGGAAAATGCGGCCGTGTGGTGTGGTGGGAGATGGCGGCGGTTGTAGAGGGGGGAGAGGAGAGTGGGGGGCGAAGTGGGCACGACCGACCGCGGTCTACACTCGCTCAGCTGATTTTTACAATGCCGAAGCGGGGGCACGAGCACGACCGCAGCCGGCCGGCGAGATCAACGGCCGAGCCGAGCCGAGCCGGACTCGAATGATTTTCACCTGTTAGAGCATCTATAGTACACCATTTTTTTTACCAGAACAGACGCGGTAAAAGTTTGCGGACTCTTATAGTACTTCCTCCCTTCCAAAATATAGTACCCCAGCGCTTTCCGAGGTCCGGCTTTGACCATAATTTAAGCAACACGGTGGGAGAAAAAATTACATAGTTGAAAACTTCTTTTGAATACGAATTCATTGGTATAACTTTTGCTCCCGCCACAATCGGTCTCGTTGGTTAAATTTATGGTCAAAGTTGAAGCACGGGAATAGAGGAAGCACTATATTTTGGAACGGAGGGAGCATGTTTTAAGTGTTAGAGTTGTGTCGAATATTATTGTACAAGGTAGGTTACAGTTGGACTTGGTGTTGGACCGTGTGTAGACAGGGTAGGAGTTGTGTCCTAGTAGGACACTTGTATCTTAGGCCTCTCATATATATCTGGGGTAGACACACGATATAACCTATGACAACATAATAGCATAGGCGTGTAGGGGGAGCCGACGGCATGTGCCGTCGCCCGGACGGCCCGGGTGCGGTATTGTAGCGGTATCATGGGGAGGAGCGTCCGTAGTCAGGCCCCGGAATGTAGCCATATCGGTGAACCTTATTAACAAATCTCAGTGTCATGCTTGTATGATTGCTTGGTCCTCAGATAATGGACCACGCGCCTCAGATTTATTCTAACATTAAGGGCCCCCAAAAACGCGAGCCTCCGGCCCATACTTCTATAGGTCCGAGGACGGTATACAGGCCACAAAGTGAAATATTCCGCCACCTCTCCCCGCGCGCCGCCGTCCGTACCACCTGTCTCCAGCCGTCGATTTCTTCCAGCTCCAACAAAATTCTGCACTGCAAAAAGATCGAGCAAGTGCGTGCGGCCATGGCTGATCCCATTCGTGCTCGATGCGTGGAAGAGGAACAGGATGTGGCCTGGGGCCGTTCTCGCGTGTGCGTGCGGCCATGGCGGGCGGGCGGATGCGCTCCTGAGGCCGAGCTCGCCCCCTCGGGGAGCAGCCTCAAACTCTCCTCCCCCTGAGGCACCAGCTCACCGCGGCGGTGCGCGGGACTGCAGCAGAGATGCTCTTTTAAGGACTAGTTTAGTGTATATATTCTATCGTGACCGTTTTCAGCTCGTAAACCAGTTTTAGGCGCCCCTGTATACATGTTCTAATGGTCGAACCTTTACGGTGTCTGCTAGAGATGCTCTTATAACGAAATAGAGAAGGATCGGTGCAATTGTCATTTATTGCTTGAGCCTCGTGGGCATATATATAAAAGTACATGATCTTTTTGAAGTACAAGACAAGCCAGAATATTTTCTAGTCTATCATATGTTTCCAATCTAATCACGATACTCAACATCCCCCGCAGTCACAACGGTAGTGTCGCAGACCGTGAGACTGGAGAAGAATTCGAAGGTAAGCCGACGGACATCCCCCCACAGTAGTAACGGTCGATGCATCGCGGAAGTCGTGGCTGGAATGAAAACCAACAAGGTTGCTCAAGCAAGGCGATAGTCCTTTGTGCTGATGTTGATGTAGCCGAGAGTGTAGGGTGGTGTAGCCGTGGTCGAGGTAGCCGTGCGAGGGACGCCATGGTCGATGTCGAGTTGGGGTGGCCGGTGTCGAGGTACTCGCCATGGACCAGGAGGAAGAGTGGTGGTGGCTAGGTTAGGAGTGTGGCGATTGTGCTCGAAGTAGGTGAGGAAGAACCCGATAGCGTGACGAAGACCGGCGCGGACGGTGGCTGTCGGTGTCAAAACCGACAGATCTCGGGTAGGGGGTCCCGAACTGTGCGTCTGAGGATCAATGGTAACGACGGACGATGGGGACACAATATTTACCCAGGTTCGGACCCTCTTAGAGGAGGTAAAACCCTACGTCCTGCTTGATTGTATTCAATGAGTATAGGGGTTACAAGAGTTGATCTACCTCGAGATCGTAATGGCTAAACCCTAACTGTCTAGCTTATGAGAATTCTGATAGCCTCTACGGACTAAACCCTCCGGTTTATATACACACCGGAGGGGCCTAGGGTTGTACAAAGTCGGTTTGCAGAGGAAGGGAATAATACATCCGGACACCAAAACTTGCCGTTCACGCATACAGGAGTCCTACCCGGACACAGGGGATAATCTTCGGCTCTATCTTCACGGCCCATCAGTCCAGCCCATATCGAATAGGCCGGACACCCGAGGACCCCCTTATCCAGGACTCCCTCAGTAGCCCGCGAACTTGCCTTCAATGATGATGTAGTATCCGGCTTATGTCTTTGGCTTTGCAAGGTAGGTTCTTCATCATACCTCGGACGGACGACAGTCCGGCCATGACCTTCACGTTCTACCTTTATGATTCCTCCCTGTCGTCGCCTCGATTTCCATGCGTTGGGCGAATGCGAACGATCCATAATATTTTTTACAAACAAGCGCCTGACCACACAGGGGTGGCATCTATATAAAGAGGTTAGATCCCCAAATGCCATCCACATTGCATAGTGACCATCAGAACCAGCCACAGGAAACTTCAAACATGGCCAGGGCTCCTAGCTCTTCTTCGCGCCCTCATGGCCTTCAAGAGGGTGATTGGCGAAGCTGCTTAGTGTCTCACCTTCAGTTGAGTCGACTTCAAACGCAGGGATATCTCTGAGGGAGTCCTGGATTATGGGTTCCTCGGGCGTCCGAGCTATGTGACGTGGGGCGGACTGATGCGCCGTGAAGATACAAGACAGAAGACTTCCCCCCGTGTCTGGATGGACTCTCCTTGGCGTTGAAGGCAAGCTTGGCGTGCGGATATGAAGATTCCTTTCTCTGTAAACCGACTCTGTACAACCCTAGCCCCCTCCGGTGTCTATATAAACCGGAGGGTTTAGTTCGTAGAGGCAATCATAATCATATAGGCTAGACATCTAGGGTTTAGCCATTATGATTTCGAGGTAGATCAACTCTTGTAACCCCTATACTCATCAAAGTCAATCAAGCAGGAAGTAGGGTATTACCTCCACTAAGAGGGCCCGAACCTGGGTAAACATTGTGTCCCCTGCCTCCTGTTACCCTCGATCCTTAGACGCACAGTTCGGGACCCCCTACCCGAGATCTGTCAGTTTTGACACCGACATTAGTGCTTTCATTGAGAGTTCCTCTGTGGCGTCGGCAGAAGGATCGATGGCTCGCCTTGTCATCAAGGACAGTATCACTTCCGGAGGAGCCCTAGTTTCAGTGCAAACCCTCCGGCTTGGCGGCTTCACCATGAGTGCCCGTTTAGCCGTTAAGCCAAAAGCAACCCCCAAAGTCGTCGAAAACCCTCTCTGTATCAGCCCCGAACACTCCGATAAGATGGATCCGACAGATCTATCGTCTTTGAACGGGCTGCTAGATCGCATCGCCGCCCTGGGGGTCTCAACTGACTATGATCGGATCGGGCTTAAACCCGATCAGAGAGAAATTAAATCTCCACCGGTCACCCATCAGGTAGCGGTTGTGGAGGAACAAGCCGACAATAACTCTTCTCCTACGTTGAGAACAAACTATGTTTAGATTTCCGAGCCCGGAGAGTCGGATGCCCATCCTCGAGAGGACACTCCCTGTCCTCCGAACACAAGGACGTTAAGCCTGAGAATTCACCGGACACTCTGGAGCCTGGGCTGGTTGTCGATGTCAAAACCGGCGGATCTCGGGTAGGGGGTCCCGAACTGTGCGTCTAAGGTGGATGGTAACAGGAGACGGGGGACACAATGTTTACCCAGGTTCGGGCCCTCTCTATGGAGGTAATACCCTACTTCCTGCTTGATTGATCTTGATGAATATGAGTATTACAAGAGTTGATCTACCACGAGATCGTAATGGCTAAACCCTAGAAGTCTAGCCTGTATGACTATATCTTTTCCGGACTAAGCCCTCCAGTTTATATAGACACCGGAGGGGATAAGGGTTACACAAAGTCGGTTACAGAGAAAGGAATCTTCATATTTGGTCGCCAAGCTTGCCTTCCACGCCAAGGAGAGTCCCATCCGGACACGGGTAGAGTCTTTGGTCTTTGTATCTTCATAGCCCATCAGTCCGGCCCATGGCTAACAGGCCGGATGCCCGAGGACCCCTTAGTCCATGACTCCCTCAGTAGCCCCTGTACCGGGCTTCAATGATGAGGTGTTCGGCGCGCTGATTGTCTTCTGCATTGCAAGGCGGGTTCCCCTTCTGAACACTCCAAGATAGTCTTCGGATGCAACGAACGTCTCCGGATCTGCAACACAAGCACCACACACACAGCCGCAGAGAGTATAATATTTCACGAGTCCCATCCACTGACAACTTTTCGCAAGATGACATCACGTCCGCCCGGTCATTATTTCGAACCATTTTCGTCTGTCGTTCCGCGTTTCAAGATGCGGTTTCCATTGGCACGTCTTGTCAAAGCAGAGATCATGTCCCCTTATTGTGGGATTCTCATCAATACGGGCGTGAGTAATCCAACCGTGCCGTTTGCACGGCCCTTGGGAATAGGCGAGTTTTAAGGCGAGTGGGGAGGCGTTCGATATTCACTGCCTTTATAATGAGATAAGGATTCCCTTTCTTCACCCACGCCTTCTCTCTTCCTCTGCCCTTCCATTCTTGAGCTCCAGTGCCCAAGTTCTCATCTTTTCCCCCTCAAGCAAGCACTCAACCATGTCCGAATCCGGAGGTCAAGGCAAGTGGATGGCCTCCTCCGTCAAGGAGAAGGATATCGCCGAGCTTCGGGAGGCTGGATATCTGGCGAAGGAAATCGCCCACCGGCTCCCGGCCAAGGGGCAAGTCGTCCCCACACCGAAGCCCAACGAGAGGGTGGTGTTCCTCCCTCATTTCGTCCGCGGGTTAGGGTTTCCACTCCACCCATTTGTCCGCGGACTGATGTTCTACTACGGGTTAGATTTCCATGATATGGCCCCGAACTCTTTCCTCAACATCTCGGCATTCATTGTCGTGTGTGAGGCATTCCTCCGCATCCAGCCCCACTTCGGACTGTGGCTCAAGATCTTCAACGTGAAGCCGAAGGTGGTGGATGGCTAACACGCGGAGTGCGGAGGAGCCATGGTGAGCAAGATGCCCATTGTCGCATGGCCCAAAGGCACGTTTGTGGAGACCGTCAAGGAGTGGCAGAAGCTGTGGTTCTATATCACAGAGCCTCGCGACGCCACCTGGGCCGCAGCTCCTGAATTCAAGTCCGGAGCTCCCATGCGGCTTACCGCCTGGATGGAGAAGGGCCCAAATTGGTCCTCGTCGGACGAGCTGATTGCGCTGCAAACGCGCATCCAAAGCATGGTGGACAAAAACATCAAGCTCGTTGACGTGATTCAGGTGATGTTAGTTCGCCGAATCCTCCCCTGCCAAAGCCAAACTTCCCCTTTATGGGAATTCGATCCGGAGAAGCACCAAACCCTGGCGGGGCTCTTCGGAACCACTCACGAAGATGCCTGGAAGTTGCTCTTCAAGGGTGACGAGAAGCCGCCGGCCATAGACTCGGATCGTGGGCACGATCTTGCCCATCCCGCGAATGCGGTAAGTCCTTCGAGTCTCAAAAGCGTACCTGCGTGGCAACATGCAGCTCCCAGGCCAACTCATCAAATGCCTGCGTGGCGGCATGCAGATCTTCGTGGAGGCTCCACCACTGCGCCACCTCGGCTGCCTGCCTGCCTACATGGCGCCGCATGCGTCGCCAGCCAGGGCGCGTGTCGACCCAAGGAGGAGCGGCGACAGACGGGACGGGCCTCGCCCCCGTCCCCGATAAAGCAAGAGGACACCTAAGCTACGCATTAAATGCGTCTTGTCCTGTAATACGAGTGATAAGCTCATAGCACTGTGCGCCTTTCCACCTCCTGTGTGCCACTGTGGCAGCCCCTTATAAAAGGAGGCCCATGGCATACTGGAGAAGGATTCGGCTCTTTCGAACCACACACTCACCACAGCTAGTTTGAGAGCTCAAGAACTCTCTGAAATGCACCCACCAAAGCAGGACTAGGGTTTTACGCATCCTCGCGGCCCGAACCTGGGTAAACGATCCTCGTGCTGGTTACTAATCCTGCTCTTCTCGCAACCCCGCGCCCTGGCAACCGTAATAGGGATTCTTGTGATCCCATAGGTGTCGTTCCACACCGACATCTTTGGCGCGCCAGGTAGGGGGCGCAGTTGTGAGAATCTGGTCTAGTAGCTAGCCTAGCAGTTCTTCGTCGCCATGGCTCCCAAGAAGAAGACGGCCACGGCGATCGGCTCGTTGGGAGCCGAACGGCCCGTGCCAGTGCGGGCGAGCAGTGGGCTGGTCACGGACAGGACCCGGGCCGCGGTCCGCGAACACCAGCATCGCCCTGGCAGTCAGAGCCTCGCGAGCGGCGTCGTTCGTGCGCCAGACGACCGGCCGCACGTCGCCAGATCCAAAGACGGAGCTGGACCCCGCAGGCGGCGCGGGGCCCTCCAGGAGTGTTGTTGTGCCACCCCCGGGCGGCGCAGCGACCTCCAAGACGCCCACGCCGGCGACCACTGCGCGCTCTTCCCATGGTGTGCGTGACGAGTAGCTTCACCACGCCGGTGACCCTGGGCACCGCCGTGGGAAGAGCCCTTTGCGTCGTCCACGAGATGAAGGAGTTCAACATGCCCGCCGAAGTGCTGGCGAAAATGGCACGCAGCCGCTGGATCGTAACGGAGCTCCTTCTAACGTGGTTAGAAGTCGAAGCGCGCCGCGATCCACGCAGCTGTCGCCGCCGCCCACGCCAGCAGAAGCTTTGCCGCGCGCGCAGCTGCTCCTTGACTTCCCTCCTGCTGCAGAGAAGCTCGACGAGTGGAGGGCCACCATCCGGAGCCTCGTCGCCATCGCCAACAAAGACGATCCGCGGCCGGCGGGGCCCTCGGGATGGCGCTCCATCGAGCCACCACACGCTGGCATTGGGAGGACCGGGGGAGCTGCGGCCACGGTGCACTCTCCTCCTCCTCGCCAGCCGCCACGGGCGTCGGCCATTCATGACGACGCTTGTGATAACATCTCCATAGCGTCGTCCGACCCGCGGACCCTCCGCGACCAGCGCCAGGTTCTTCGGGAACGAGCTCACGAAGACGCTCGGACCATCATCGAGCGCCGGCGCGAAACGCGCCACCAGTCGGACAAGCGGGCGGGACCCGCTATGGACCACCCAGCACCGGGGGGCTCCCGCGGCCTACCTTACGAGGTGGGCTGCCCGGCCTTCACCCGTGAGCTGCGGCAGTTCCAGTGGCCGTCCCACCGCACGTTCAAGCCCGACGTCGGCGAGAAGTACACTAGCAAGACCCATCCGTCCGAGTTCCTCAGCATCTACACCATCGCGATGCAGGCTGCTGGAGCTCGCGATGACAAGGTGCTTGCCAACTATTTCCCGCTGGCACTGAAGCCCAATGTTATGTCTTGGCTGATGCACTTGCCGGCGGATTCCATTTCTTCTTGGTCGGATATGTGCCATGAGTTCGTTGGCGCCTTCACAGGAGGCCACCAAGCTCATGGCCAGGCCAGTGATCTGCATATCATTCCCCAGAAGGAAGGGGAAACCCTGCGCAAATACATCCAGAGATTCAGCCGGGTGCAGTACAACATCCCCGACGTTCATCCCGCCGCTGTGATCAGCGCGTTCCATCAGAACATGCGCGGCCGCAAGATGCGCAAAGAGCTGGCGATGACCAAGGTTAAGGATGTGGCCGAGCTCTACGTTCTGGCCGATAGGTGCGCCCGGGCTGAAGAGGGAAGGAAGTACCCCGGCGAAGATGCCGGTGCGGAAACCGACTCTACCGACGAAGACGCCACCACCCCGACGAAGAAGGGCCGGCGTCGCAACAGGAAATGCAAAGGCAAGGCCGTGCTTGCCGTTGAAGGATCTGACGATACCGGCGCTGCCAAGAAGGTCAAGGCAGACGCTACCGGCAAGGAGATTGCCGGGTCCACCGCCTGCTGGGCCTTGGCGGCTACCGACAAGCCAGGAAGCTCCGGCAAGCAATACTGCAAGATCCACCGCACCAAGGGCCACGACCTCCAGAACTGCCGACAAGTCGAGCTACTTGCTGAGAAGCAAAAAGCTGAGTACGAGAGGCGGGACAAGGAGAAGGACCAGGATGGTGCCAAGGGATCCGGCAAGAAGCGTGGCGGCCAAGGAGGCCGCCGCGGCAAGGACAACCAGCAAGAGAGGCCCGCCCGGGGCCGTGACAAGAAACAAGAAGACGATGATCACGACGAGGACGACGAGTCCGGTGAGCAAGAGTTCCAGAAGGCTACGGAGGCCATGTGCGTCGATGGTGGCGCCTCGCTGCATACTTCTCACCGCCAGCTTCAAGCAGTGGGCGCATGAGATTACAGCAGCGGAGCCGTTGTTCGACGCTCAGAAGCCGCTGAAGTGGTCCAGCACGCCCCTCATCTTTGACGCCGAGGACCACCCTGACCGCACGACCGCGGTCGGTTGTTTGCCATTGTTGGTCTCACCAACGATACGCAACCTCAAGGTGAACAAGATGTTGGTTGACGGCGGGGCCGGCCTGAACTTGATCTCGCCCGTCGTGATCAAAAGGCTACAAATTCCTGATGAAGACCTCGAGGAAACGGGCACGTTTCAAGGGGTTAATCCGGGGAGGAGCCAGCCGAAGGGGAAGGTCACACTGCCCGTGACGTTTGGAGGAGAGTTGAACTACTGGACGGAGAGGATCATCTTCGACGTGGCCGAGATCCCCTTGCCTTACAACGGGATCCTCGGCCGCCCGGCACTAGCCAAGTTCATGGCGGCATCACACTACGCCTACAATATGCTAAAGATGCCCGGGCCGCTGACCATCATCTCCGTCCCCTCCGACAAGAAGGACACACTGATTTGCGCCGACCAACTCCGGGAAGCTATTGCAGCAGCTGCCGTCAAGGCACCTGCTCCTGCCACTGAAGGCCCGGGAGGGAAGAAGAAGCCCGACAAGACCTCTCACACACACTCCGGCAAGCGCACCTCCTCGGAGTGTTGTTCTACCGTCGAGGACGTGCCAGAGAGCTCTACCGGCAAGAGCAAGAAATCCAGAGCTGAGCCGCCGCAGACCAAGAAGGTGTCCGTCAGGGAGGATGGCACGGGAGGGGCCTTCACCATAGGCTCCACCCTCGACAACAAATAGGAAGGCGCGCTCGTCACCTTCCTGCGGGCGAATGTCGATGTGTTTGCATGGCAAGCATCTGACATCCCCGGTGTTCCCAGGGAGGTGATTGAGCACCACCTAGCTGTCTGTCCTCATGCACGGCCCGTCAAGCAGAAGGTCAGAAAGCAGGCTCTGGAGAGAGGGAGGAGTTCATCACAGAGGAGATCAGGAAGTTGGAAGCGGCAGGTTTGGTGAGAGGAGTGCTCCACCCGATGTGGTTGGCCAATCCGGTAGTCATGCGCAAGGCAAATGGGAAGTGGAGGCTGTGTATTGACTACACAAATATCAATAAGGCTTGTCCTAAGGACCCCTTCCCATTGCCGCGCATCGACCAGATTGTCGACTCCACGGCCGGGTGTGATCTGTTGTCATTCCTCGATGCCTACTCGGGCTACCACCAAATCTTCATGACAAGAGAAGATGAAGAGAAGACAACATTCATCACCCCATGTGAAATATGGAAGCATACATGGATGACATAGTGGTCAAGACCAAAGACGGGGCAACTCTTGTGCAAGATATGGAAGAGACATTTGCCAACCTGCGCAAGATCAACCTCAAGCTGAACCCTGAGAAGTGTGTCTTCGGCTTTCCGTCCGGCAAGCTTCTCAGGTTCTTTGTGTCGCAGTGCGGGATCGAGGCAAACCCAGACAAAATCAAGGCTATTGAGCAGATTGAGGCGCCCAAGCGGATCAAGGATGTGCGTCGGCTCACCGGCTGCGTCGCCGCCATGAGCCGATTCATCTCCAAGTCCGCCGAGCGCGCCCTTCCTTTCTTCAAAATCTTGAAGAAGGCAGGCCCAATGGAGTGGATCCCAGAAGCTGAAGCAGCATTGCAGGATCTGAAGAAATACCTTTCCTCCACGCCAATACTGGTTGCGCCTAAACCACAAGAGCCGTTGCTGCTGTATTTGGCGGCGACGATCAAGTGGTCAGCGTTGCACTGGTGGCACAGAGGGAGGTCGACGAGGAGGCAGTGACGGCGGCAGAACCAGCAGATGGCAAGCCAAAGATTCCCACGGCAGGGCCTCGTGCCGGCAAGGCGAGGCCCCCGGCAGAGTCTGATGCCACCAAGGCATTGCCCGCGCAGTCGAGTGAGGTGGTGCAGAAGAAGAAGATGATGCAGCACCCCGTTTACTTTGTCAGATCCCTCTTGCAGGGAGCTAGATCGAGGTACTCCGGTGTGCAGAAATTGCTCTTCGGCCTCCTTATGGCCTCGAGGAAGCTGCGTCATTACTTCCAAGCCCACGAGATCACTGTAGTCACCCGCCTCCCGTTGCAATGGATACTGCATAACCCAGATGCAACCGGAAGGATTGTGAAATGGGCCGTGGAGTTATCAAGTTTCGGTTTGAAGTTTGAAAGTACCTCGACAATCCAGAGCAGAGTCTTGGCGGAGTTATTGCAGAATGGACCTCAACGCCTGACGAAGAAATCCAGGAGACCGCTCTCCCCGGCAAGGAAGCAGACCGCGACTGGATCATGTACTTTGATGGGGCTTTCTCGCTGCAAGGCGCTGGTGCCGGCGTGCTACTCGTCGCACCCACCGGAGAGCACCTCAAGTACATGGTCCAGATGCACTTTCCCAGGGAGATGTCCACCAACAACACTGCAGAATACGAAGGGCTGCTTGCCGGTCTTAGGATCGCGGCAGACCTCGGGGTTAAGAAGCTCATCATCAGGGGTGACTCGCAGCTTGTTGTCAGACAGGTCAACAAGGATTATCAGAGGCCATTGATGGAGGCTTACGTAGATGAGGTGAGGAAGCTGGAGGAACGCTTTGACGGTATCCAAGCGGAGCACGTCCCCTGAATGGAGAACGACATCGCCGATTACCTGTCAAAGCGTGCTGCATTCAAGCTACCTGTGGAGCCAGGTACCTTTTTGCTCCGGTTAACTCAACCATCCGTCGAACCATCAACGGGGCAAAACAAGCGGAGGAAGTCAGGTCCCGGCAAGTACTTTCCTACCGAGCCCCCTGGGGCTGCCGGCATGGGTGCTGCCGCGGACGCTAAGCCTGCCAAAGGGCAACTGGCTCCGGCAGGGCGTCAAGCCCCGACCATGGAGACAGCCGTGCCCATGGCTGAGGAAATGCCTTTGGTCCTTGCCGTCGAGCCCCAGTTTCCGGCATGGGCACAACATACTGTCCGATTCCTCCAAACAGGGGAACTTCCTAAGGAGCAGGAGGAAGCGGAAAAAGTAGCCCGCTGGTCCGCCCTGTACCAGTCCGTCGACGACGTCCTGTACAGGAGAAGGCCGAACGGTGTGAAATTGAAGTGCATCCCCCGGGAGGAAGGACTGGAGCTGTTGGCAGAGATACATGGAGGCGTATGTGGCTCCCACATAGGGTCGAGGGCCCTTGCTGGAAAGGCGTTCCAGCAAGGTTTCTTCTGGCCCACCGCCCTCCAGGATGCGACGGCACTAGTAACCAAGTGTGAAGCGTGTCAGTTCCATTCGAAGAAGCTTCATCAACCAACTTAAGCCCTTCAAACAATCCCTCTCTCCTGGCCATTCTCGGTCTGGGGGCTCGATATACTGGGCCCTTTCCCCCGCGCTGTCAGGGGCTTTGAGTACTTGTACGTTGTAATCGACAAGTTCACAAAGTGGCCGGAGGTGGAAGCAGTGAGAAAGGTGACTGCTCAGTCAGCTGTCAAGTTTTTCAAGGGACTGGTCTGCCGTTTTGGTGTGCCAAAAAGAGTCATCACCGACAATGGCACGCAGTTCACAAGCCACACCTTCATGCAATACATTCAAGACCTCGGTAGCAAGGTCTGTTTTGCTTCCGTGGCACACCCACGGAGCAACGGCCAAGCGGAGAGGGCAAATGCTGAAGTGTTGCGAGGCCTAGGAACAAAGACTTTTGACAAGCTGCGCAACAGCGGAAGGCGCTGGATTGATGAATTGTCGGCGGTTATTTGGTCGATCAAGATGACGCCAAATTGAGCCACCAGCCAGACACCTTTTGCCCTGGTATACGGGGCAGAAGCAGTTCTCCCCACGGAACTCATATACGGGTCACCTCGAGTGCTCGCTTATGATGAGCTTGAGCAAGAGCAGTTGCGCCAAGATGACGCGACGCTCCTTGAGGAAGATCGTCTTCGGGCGGCTGTGAGAGCAGCACGCTACCAGCAAGCCTTGCGCCGCTACCATAGCTGCAAGGTTCATGCCCGAAGCTTTGAGGAAGGCAACCTTGTTCTTCAGCGCGTTCAGTCGGCCAAGAATTCCAACAAGTTGACGCCAAAGTGGGAAGGCCCTTCTCGGGTAATCCGAGTCACCAGGCCCGGCGCAGTCCGCCTGGAGACCGAAGATGCTGTCCCAGTGAGCATTTCCTGGAACATCGAGCATCTTCGCAAGTTTTACCCATAAGGCGCGGCTTGCCGGGCCTCCCGGCAAGCCACCTTTTGTACAAGCTTTGCCGGCAAGGCATGTAACCCTTCGTACAAAGCCAGGAGCAGACCCTGAGCATAAGTAAATGAAGCGCTGGCGCCCTAAGTTATAGCATGCATGCTAGGTCGAGTCTCTTCCTTGGTTAGGGTTGATAGTGCTTAGCGGCGACTAACCCCTAGCCTAGAGGTCGAGTGCGCCTCACTACAAAAAAAATACACTTCCGTGATGATACGTGTTTGTCACAGTAGGTCGCATTTTTTGTCATGCATGTACATCCATGACAAATTTATGACCGAATCAAGATAGTCATACCTGTGCTGTCGTAGAAGTGTTCCATGACATTACCAAAATTATCATCATGGAAGTGTCCACTTCCATGACGATAAATCGCGCGTCACAGAAGTGCTTTCGTCAAGGGTGACCGACACGTGGCATCCACCGTAACGGAACGCCGTTAAGCTATCGGGTCGGGTTTTGGATCCGATAACCCGTTAACAGCCCCGACCAATGGGGATTTTCCACGTGTAAAATCATCATTGGCTGGAGGAAACACGTGTCGGCTCATCGTTGGGACAGATGTCATCCACTCATTGACAGAAGGCGCCTATGATACGTCGACACGTGACGCGGCCCAACAGAGCCCATTCCTGTGAAAAGGCCGACCCGTTTGACTTGGTCAAAAGGTGGCGGGCCGGCCCATGGAAAGCCTGTTAACGGCCTGTTCGCTTATAGCCCATTTACAGCCCGCTAACCCAAGGCCCGTTACGCCCTATCTGAATTAGGCCCAGTAGCGTCATCTGGGCCATACAATATGATTCCAGCCCGTTTTCACTTCTGGCCCATGTATGGGCCATGACATCTTTCGTCCCATATGAGGCCCTATGTAACTCTTGGCCTATTAACGGCCCGTGGTGAAACTGGCCCGTAATGAACAGTGTATCACTTTACACCCATTAACGGCCCGTGGTGAAACTAGCCCGTAATGAATAGTGTATCACTTTATACCCATTAACGGCCCGTTATTCCGTTGGGCCGTTTCCAGCCCATGTTATCTTTCGTCCTTCTCAGAGCCCATTTATTCTTGGGCTCATTTCCAGCATTCGTTTACTTACAGCCCGTTACTGTCATTTTCTGCCTGTGGGCCAAATTCAGCCCGTGGTTACAGTCGGCCCGTTTGTGGTCCGTTAATACGTTGGGCCGTTTTCATAGCGTCATCAAATACGGCCTATTAACGATGGCCCGTTATGGTCAGCCCATGAACGGACGATTCCAACTCTAGCCCGTTTACGGCCATAACGCGGCCTGTTATTGGCCCATGTTTGGCCAATCGATCATACGGCCCATATAAGGCCCATTGATGATACGGCCCGTAGAAGGCCCATTGTTTCTACAGCCCATAGAAGGCCCATTGTTTCTACGGCCCGTAGAAGGCCTACTGTTTCTACGGCCCGTAGAAGGCCCACTGTTTCTACGGCCCGTAGGAGGCCCAGTGTCACTACAGTAAATATTAGCCCATGGTTATTGTGGCCTAGTTTTAAAAAATAGGTTATTGCAGCCACTAGCAAACCGCGGAAAAATAACTGCACTGACTACAAGCAAACAAATAAACATGACAACAAGGAAATAAATAAGCAAGCAACTTATGCTAGGCTATCACGGCTATTACACATATTACATCCACTGGGCATCAAAGTTCGCCACCAGTGCAAATATAGGGAACAAAGCAGCATATAAGCGCCGCAGCAAAACAAGTGCAGAACTGAAACCACTTCAGAAGAGTTCAAGAAACAATATCCTGGGTACCCATAATGCTGGCAAGATGCTTAGCAAGCTTATTAACTTTCTCTTGTTTGGCGCTTAAATCCTCCAGCGCTTGCTATTGCACAAGAACGTACGCATCTGAATTCTGCAGGGACTTCCTCAGTCCTTCGGCTTCTTGCCGCAGCACAGCTGACTGATACCTTTCAGCTTGTAGCTGAGACTGAAGAAGCCGAAGTGATTCAGGCAGCGAGTTCGAAGAGCTTGTGCCAGCGGTACTGGCCAGTAACTCGAACACTACATCAACGCAGGACTGTGGGGTTTTCTCACTGTCTACAAGATCGTTTTTTATCACCTTTCTTGGAGACCAACAGGGTTGTCTCACTATCTTGAACCTTATCTGCATTACTTTCTCTACCATTGCATAGTGGGGTGCTCTTCTCCAATATTCTGTTTGCATACTACAAGAGAAACAAGCAGACACATCACAGGTTTAGCTTGTAGTATACGAAACTCATTTTGGTAAACCGATTCAGTAGTAAGGTGGACAGGATAACAACATGAAACAAACATATACCTATGTACTATGGTCACTGTATTGTCCATATCATTCTAGTTTATGTTCCCTAATCAAGATAGAGACACAGTTCAACTCATATATTTTTAAGACACAGCAGCATAGACAGAATATAAGTGTGAGAAACTACACAGCATTGGCAGCACTTGTAATGTGCATCACATGAGAACATAACTTTTTATACAACTTAAACTGAAATCAACATAGAGCAACAAGTTAGAACAGCAATCCAGTTAAAGAAATAGGTTTAAAACATACCTGTTGCGCCATTGGAGTTTCAACTGGATCCTTCAAATTCGAAAGTAGTTGGTATGAGTAAATACAGTGATGCAACAACAAAGGAGTATGGACCATAGCTACGGAATCTGACCTGAGAACAGTTGCTCTTCTGCTTTAAACGTGGAGTTTGGGTTAGCTGTGGTGGTCTTCGTGCTTTGGGCACTGCAGTAGCTTTACAAACTGCTCGTGTGGGGGTACTCTGTGGTGGACATGGTGCTTTGTCAACTATAAGTGGGTTACTATCCGCTGGGGTTGCAGTTAGATGGGTTGTAGCTGGTTCTCTGCCCAACGGTGTAAGTGTGCAATCTGGGAGAGTCTCGATTATGTGTGGTGGGGCTAGTTTGTGGGCCAGTACAACCATGGTTCTATCTGCATCGACAGGTAGCACTGTCTTTTGTGAAGAACGGGTTTTTGCTCCCTTAGATACTGCCATCACCCCCTCCAATTCAAATGGCTGATAAACAAGAAAAGAAATTGAACGTATAGACATTGTATGATAGACAGATGTGGTAATTCACATATATGTTGTCTAACCAAACAGGACAGCATGACACAATTTCACATATATGATGCCTAACTAAACAGGATAGCATGACACAGTTTCAGATATATGATGGATAACTTAACAGGATATAATGGCATAATTCAACATATGATGAGTACCTAAACAGGATGACATGACAAAACTATGTGATGTCTTTCTAAAATAGGTTGGGATGAAATAATTCACATACATGTTGTCTAAGTATACAGGATGGCATGATATAATTGACATAATTGATTCATATACTAAGCAGCTGGCACTCGCATGTATGATCTCTAAACTAAGCAGATAGAATTCAATATTGTGCATATGATGTCTAAACTAAGCAATGCAAGACACCATATGCATCATATGAGAAATATAAACATTGCAACTTAGAGCATACACCTCAGGTGGGATATAGGACTGGTCATCTATCTCTGAATCCTCCTCTGAGGAGCTCCCTGTAACCATCGAGATATATGCTTCAACAGGTACCATTGCCTGCTCTGAAGACCTTGTTTTCACTCCAGATTTTTCCATAACCGGCTCAAATGGCTGATACACATGAAGAGTAGTTCAATATACACAGATTGTCGACAAATGGAATACGTAATGAAAAAAAAGATGGCATGAGATAATTCACATATATGATGCCTGGCTCCATGGCGGTGCATAATTCACATATATGACAACTGGCTGAAAAACATGGCATTGCATAATTCACATATCTGATATAGAAAGCAAACATGAGGCATTCACACAAAGCATGTCTAATCTAAGCAGATGGCATGGCAATGCAAGACACCATATGCATGATATGAGCAATATAACCCAGCCAAGTTAGAGCATGCACCTCGGGGGGGGGATACGACTGGTCATCTCTCTCTGAATCCTCCTCTGAGGAGCTATCTGTAACCAGCAAGAAATCTGCATCGATAGGTAGCACTGAATGCTCAGAAGACCTTGTTTTCACTCCAGATTTTCCCATGACCGACTCAAATGGCTGATGCACAGGAAGAGTAGATGAATGTATAAACATTGTTGACAAATGGAATACATTATGGAAAAAAATATGGCACAATACAATTCACATATACGATGACTGGCTAAACAGGATGGCATTGCATGATTCACGTATATGATGCCTGGCTAAAGAAGATGGCATTGCATAATTCCCATATACTCCCTCCGTTCCTAAATATTTGTCTTTTTAGAGATTTCAAATGGACTACCACATACGGATGTATATAGACATATTTTAGAGTGTAGATTCACTCATTTTGTTCCGTATGTAGTCACTTGTTGAAATCTCTAAAAAGACAAATATTTAGGAATGGTGGGAGTATGATATAGAAACCAAACAGGTGGCATTCACACAAAGCAAATCTAAACTAAGCTGATGACATATAAGATGTATAATGTAAGCAATGCAAGGCGCCATATGCATTATATGACCAACATCAGCATGCCAGGTTAGAGCAAACACCTCATGTGGTAAACAGGCGTGGTCGGCTCCTTCTGAATCTCCATCTGAACAGTTATCTTCCTCTGGAATACAATCTGGAAATGCAGGAGGGGGGGGGGCACTTCGCCCACCATGGAGCGGCGTCTGCATGACATTATATTCGCACGCAACGGTCTTCTCTTTTTCTCTACATGTTCAGTACGATTGTGTACAATATCTGACATGCATAATAAAAAAATAGTTAGATTTTGTAAGGCCTAAGGGGTGCATGCAAAAATCAAGACTGATGGTAACAAACGAGTGAATGGATCCAAAACTAATGATTGCAGGTAGATTATAGCTTCAGTTTAAAAATATAGACAATGGATCATCTATTGTTTGTTGCCCACCCAACATGAACCACATAGAAGACCCCAGATGAACTAGATAGTAGACAGATACTATTCGTGCTGGCTCGATATGAGACCCATGGGCAATTCAAAACTCAAGATTGAACGATAAAGTAGCAGGTAATAATAACCGATGTATAACGCAAGCAAACATGAAAGACTGCGACCTCTCTTCCGGAACTGTGTAGTCCTCAGGTTCATCTGCTCAGTCGATGATGGTAATGCAGTTGGCGTGGCTGCCGGCAACAGGGAAGATGATCTGAGGCGGAAAGTCTGCAGGGGGGATCTCTACTGCAGTGAACGCTTCTGTCGATGGTGCACCTCAGGTGGGGTGGATGACGGCACGGCAGGAGCAGGACATAACACACAAAGTTTTCTTTGACGCCTATCTGAAAATGAAGTAAATTTGTAAGGGCTCCTTAGAATTGGAGGATTCTATAAACGCAGGGACAGGAAAAACACAGGAATAGGATAGGAATGCACGTGCAAAACAAAGAATTTGGAAACAAAGGATTTCAGTCAACCTGGGTGTTTGGCTCACATGAATTGGAAGAACAGAGGAATGGAGAAACAAAGTGATGGGACGAGTGTACAACCTCTTTGGCATAGCCTTGTGGACCTCAGCATCATTGGGTTGGACATGGAGGATGGTGATGATGCTGGTGTGACTGTTGGAGGCGGGGAAGAAGATCCGAGGCCTCTGGAAACGGCGCCGAGGGTACTGCTCCGCTGTGATGGACGGTTCCGTCGTTGGAGCTGCTCCGCTAAGGTGTACGGCGACGAGGCTGAAGCATGACAAGACAGACATCGTTAATCTGAAGTGGGACCCTAATATCATCTGCAATAGATGATGTAAAATACATCACCAAAAAGTGCTAGATGTAAAACGCATCAGCCGCGCCACGGCCGCTCCGACAGATGCTGTAAGTACTGCTCACTCTGAACTTAACTGAAGAAAATGAACTTCACAGTCGAAACTGAATTTTACTGTCGAAACTGATTGAACTAGTAACAGAGCATTGCAATAGATGTTTAGGGCGTTCGAGCACTAGTAGCAGAGAAGCAGTGATCTAAATCAGCAGACGCTCGAGCAGGGAACGCACTAGCAGAGAGCAAGTCGTGCAGTAGCACCGCGAGCGAGTGCTAAAGCAGCAACTCCTGTAGCTGCCGGAGGTCGTGCAGCAGCAGCAGCGCAAGCGAGAGCAAGAGCAGAGCAGCAGCACGAACGAAAGCAGGAGCAGTGCAGCAGCGCGACCGGTAGCAAGAACAGAGCCGCAGCGCGAGCGAGAGCCGGAGTAGCTGCACCTAGTGCCGTTGTGGAAGTCGCCGCCGAGGAAGCAACGACATAGGGGAGAGACGCCGTGGATGATGTGGCCGGGGACGGCGCCGTCGATGGAGACACGCCATGTCTGCTCGGTATCGAGCACCGGCAGCCCCGTGAGATCGAATAAAAGATAAAATGCAGCGGTGAGTGCAGAACCTCCTTGGTGGCGCCGAGTTGGCGTCGGCTTCATCAGAGGAATTGGTGAGGGTGCTGTGGTTCCGGTGGGGCAAGTCAAGACGGCGCTGTGGGGATTGAGGTGGCGCGATAGACGAGGCAAACGTCGGGGCAGTTCCTTGGAGGTGGAGGACGGGGCGGCTGATGAGGGACGGCGAGCTGTGGATGAGGGACGACGAGCTGTTGCGGTGGACGACGTAGTCGGGGAAGAGTCTCCGGCTGGGCGGCGGTCGGGAGGCCGAGGGAGGAGCATGGGGTTTTGCGGGTTTTGGCGGCCTCGGTGTACGAATGGGGGGCGAAGGGGGAGGGGGGAGCCAAGCTTAGGGACGCGCTTGTCCGAAATGTAGGGTAAGTTACCAGCGTACCCCCACCAGTTTTGACACCGCGACGTGGAGCTTCATTTCCGGCTGAGGGGTAGAAGGGGGATTTCGCGTGTCTGGGCTGCGGGAGCGATTTCGGATGAGGAGGGAGTTCTCGCACGCGTCCAAATTTTGGGATAACAAGGCGCGGCGCGGGTTGAAGGAGCGGGAGTTTCAAAGCAGGTGAGATAAAAGATACTCGAGCTTGAAAATTTCGGGATAACAAGGTGCGGATTCCTTGTTCGGCAAAACAAACGTAACGTGTAAAAAAACAATTCATACAAGACACAAGAGAGTCATGTCCCCTTTTACTATATTGCTATAGATGCCATTGAAAAAACTACAAGAAAAATGTAAAAAAAATCGGGAGAACAAGATTACCCTGCACAGTACCAAATCGATTCGCACTTCCCTCAGCAACAACAAAAAACAAATCAATTCCCACCAAAGAAAGAGTAATGTCCCTTTTTATATGATTACAGATGCCATGATCTCGAATTTCAATTTTTGAATCCACGTTATGTTGAATTCAAATATATCGTTAGGTGACCTTGCGGTTTATAATTGATGTAGTCGTACATTTTGATCTTCCATCATATATGAACATTTTACTCCACCATGTGAACATATATATTGTCGTCTACCATATGGACTAAATTTGAATCAATTTTCCTTATTTGAATACGATTGTTGTCAAGTTATACAATAATTTAAATATTATCTTGATAACAAAAAACATACATATAGCAGTAATCATATTTCACTATGAACTACATGTACCATACGCTCTCCAATTCAAATATTTGTATCCATTTTATGTTGAATTCAAATCATAGTACATTATTGGTCTAGGTAGCGAGATGTTTGGGATAATCTAAACCCTGTTTTCATACGTATAATTTTTGGCTGAATTGGGACAAGTTTTGGTATAAGCCTCTTGCAAAACCGGAGATTCTCTCAACAAGCCTCGTGGTTCCGAGAGGGAACGTGTCACCTTTGTGTGCGAAACGATATACGCTGCCTCCCCCCGATTTTATTTACAGAGGCAACATAGAACTATATGAGTGCCCTGTTAAATTTTGGAATTATTTCGGGTTCATTTGGCCTTTTTATACATTAATTGAGTTTCTGGACTTTTAATGTGCATAATCTAAATATGAATTGCATGCACATGCTCCGGTGCACCAAAGTGGGTTGAAAAATCACATGTGTGTCCTTGGTTGAATTTCTAGGTCCCATGGAAGAAATGAGAATGAAATTCAAACATCTGGGCGTCATGACTCGGCCGAGAACATCGAGAAACTTTGATTTTAAATTCATGTAAATCCAAAACTCGCCTGGAAATCATGAAACTTGGCATGGTGTCATGTCATGGCACTAACATGTTGTGGTAAAAAATTGGGCCGATTTGGAAGCTCGTGGTTCTAAGAGGGAACATGCCACCTTTGAGTGTGAAACAATATATGCTACCCCCCCTTGAGTTTCTTAACAAAGGCAACATAGAACTACATTAGTGCCCTGTTAAATTTTGGAATTATTCCGGGTTCGTTTGTTGCTTTTATACATTAATTGAGTTTTGGTCATTTAATGTGCATAAGTCAAATTTGAACTACAAGCACATGCTCTCGTGCACCAAAGTTGGTTCAAAATTCACATTTGTGTCCTCGGGTGAATTTCTAGGTCCCATGCAAGAAATGAGAATAAAATTAAAACATCTGGGCATCGTGGCTCGGCCGAGAACATTGAGAAACTTGGTTTTAAAATTCTTGTAAATCCAAAACACGTTTGAAAGTCATGAAACTTGGCATGGATGTCATGTAATGGTACTACCATATTGTGGTAAAAAAATTGGCCGAATAGGAACAAATTTTGGTATAAGCTTCTTACAAACCGAAGCTTCTCTCAAGAAGGCTCGTGGTTCTGAGAGGGAACGTGCCACCTTTGAGTGCGAAACGATATACGTTGTCCCCCTTGAGTTTATTTACAAAGGCAACATAGAACTACATGAGTGCGCTGTTAAATTTTGGAATTATTCCGGCTTCATTTGGCCTTATTTACACATTAATTGAGTTTTTGGTCATTTAATGTGCATAATTCAAATTTGAACTACAAGCACATGCTCCCGTGCACCAAAGTTGGTTGAAAAATCACATTTGTGTCCTCGGGTGAATTTCTACCCCCTCCTTCCATCTATATAGGTCCTAATGCGTTTTTCGAGGCTAACTTTGACCAAACGTTAGAGCAATAATATATGCCATGCAACTTACACAAAGCATACCTTCAAATTTGTATGTCAAAGGAGCTTCCAATAATATAATTTTCATAGTATACATCTCATGTGCTATTAATCTTGTCAATAGTCAAAGGCTGTCTTGAAAAACACATTAGGCCCTATATAGATGGAAGGAGGGAGTAGGTCCCATGCAAAAAATGAGAATAAAATTCAAACATCTGGGCATCGTGGCTCGGTCGAGAACATTGAGAAACTTGGTTTTAAAATCATTAAACTTGGCATGGTGTCATGTCATGGTAGTACCATGCCGTGGTAAAAAAATTGGCCGAATAGGAACAAATTTTGGTATAAGCTTCTTGCAAATCGGAGCTTCTCTCAAGAAGGCTCGTGGTTCTGGGAGGGAACGGGTCACCTTTGTGTGCATAATTCAAATTTGAAATACAAGCACATGTTCCAGTGCACCAAAGTTGATTGAAAAATCACATGTGTGTCCTCGGGTAAATTTCTAGGTTCCATGCAAGAAATGGGAATGAAATTCAAAATTCTGGGCGTCGTGGCTGGGTTGGAAACATTGAGAAACTTAGTTTTTTAATTCCTGTAAATCCAAAACACGCATGAAAATAATGAAACTTGGCTTGGTGCCATGACATGGCACCAACATGTTGTGGTAAATTTGCAGTCCGATTTGCGAAGGCGCACACATTAACAATCAACAAAGTCATTTTGGAACAAGTGCTGTCACGTTACAATCGGAAACACAAGTATTATTGAAACCGTGGGCATTCTACTTACTAGTACCATTTACGTGCCGCCACGCGTCCCCATTTTTTATTAGCTAGGAGGCGCCGTGCAGGGTAGCTATTTGAGTACGAGAGGCGTGCGATCAGACCCCTACGCGTGCTTATCGGGAGGAGAGCCCTTTGACCTCCATCTGCCGTCCACCTCTCTCCCAAGGTCTCCATTAATGGCGCCCGAGCCTCTGTTTAATGGCGTGGCTATGTCTCACTCGACTGAGATTTAAGAGAGAAAAAAGAAAATCTGAAAGCACGGATCTTGATGTAAGATCCGACGGACCTATATAGCATCTACTGCGACTTATAGCAAGACTGATGAATATATAAGGACGATTAATTTTTTTCTGATCAAAGAAGGGCTTGCCCCTTCTGATTTTCATTACTGAAAACCACCACAATTCACAAGAAGTTCAGCACAACTCGTTGAGAAACCACAATTCAAGGGGCGGAGGCACAAGGGGCAGTGGAGCACGGTGAGGTCCATCGAGACCTTAGAGAGCTCCATCGTCGGGTCATGTTCGGTCTGCATGATCTCGCCCTCCTCGTGCACAAACATATCTCGACTTGGGCCGGGGTATTACAAAGCTTTACCGTCACATATTTTATACTACTTCAAGGTGCATTAAATCAACACATGCAAGTATCAAAAGGAGAGTCACGGCATGCATGCATGCGTTGTAATTAATGCATCGGTAAACGCAAATTATTGAAATATATCGAGTGCAGTGCTTTGATGTGTCGCGTCAACTCGTACATCAACGAGAAGTTTGATTATCCTCTCCCTTGCGGACTTAACTGCACCTGCCTTTGGCTGTATGACAGGTTGGCCACACACCTGTCGGGCCCACCAGTCATACACGCAAAGGCAGGAGCGTCCCTCCCTCGCCCATGAGCGTGGTGGCTGGCAAGACTAGGAGAAGCTTTCGCTACACGCTCTCCCTCCCGCACGCGGTGGACATGCAGCAGTTCAATCGGTGTCAGATGGCCAGAAGCGTACTGTAGTACTCCTCCAGTGCAGTTGTACTCCATCATTGTTCGACTTCCCGAAGAGGCGAAGAGCCAAGCGCAGCCCGGACGCTCGTGTGGCAGTTTCATGTGTAGAGTAGTCTAGGATAGCGTGTACCGTGCCTGTAAGCTTAAAGTCATTGGGGCCGGCTCCATGCTATGTGGTCGTCTCGAAGTTTTAAAAAAACTTTAAAATAGTCTTCTGGCCCTACCTGACACCCTGATGATTGTAGTTTGCACGCTCATCTGGTCAAGACAGGAATATATATTTTAATTTGTTTTTTTCGAAAAGGGGGGACTCCCCGGCCTCTGCATCAGAACGATGCATATGGCCACATATATTTTAATTTGTGGTGGGTAAATGTTAGAGGTTGCAGCAAATATATTGTACACTGCGGGTCTTTCAGCCAAGTTTAGAGGCAAGCATGTGGGGCCAGTGCTATGATGTGTCGCGTCAACTCGTACAACGAGGAGAAGCTTGATTTTACTACACGCCTTCTCCCTCACCCATGCGCGCGGTTGCTCGCAAACGAGGACAGGCTTTTGCTTAGTAGTACTTCTACAACAAGCTATCCGTACCGCTCGCGGTGGACGGACATGCAGCAGTGGATTCGACACTGTAGAAGCAATAGTAGTAACATCATTGTTCGTCTTCTCGAAGAGGCGAAGAGCCAAGCGCAAACCGAACGTTGCAGTTGCGAACATTGGAGCACGCATATAGCCAGGCTCTTGCATGAGACAAAATTGCTATGTGAGCCCACTATTGTACTAGTACGTACAACTACTTGCTAGTATAGCCCTGTAAACCAGAAAGGAGTATTTGCCCTTCTAGAGATTTCAACAAGTGACTAGACTACACCGAGACGGAGTACATATGGAGCAAAATGAGTGAATCTGCACCATAAATAAATACATACTAGTTCTATCGTTTTCCTCTCCGAGGTGCACAATATTGAGTATACTGACTAGTCTCTTTTTGACACGCATTTACGTTTTTTTACACAGTATAGACGCAAGCGCTCATATACACACGCATACACTCACCCCTATGAACGCACACATGCACGGCACTATCATCTTGAAATTTACGAAGTCACCATAGGCACCTCGTCGTCGACAATGTAGGAAAATTATGAGGGGGGTCTCTCCAACAGTGTTCCTTGGCTCGCACCTAGCATCACGGTGGTCGAACTTGGAGTCATTCATCTGGTACACGTGGCATCTCAGATCTGGACACAAGGTGACGCGACCTCTCACTTCCTCCGCCATTTGAAGCGGCGCGCCGGTGGAGGGCTAGCATACTCCAATATTAGGTTGGCTCTATGTGATGTGGCAACTTCATATACTAACCGGATGCTAGCTATACTCCCTCTGTAAATAAATACATGGTGTATTGTTTTATTCCTATCGGCGAGGTAACTTAATGTCTTTTTGCTACTTAATAGGATTACATGCAATGAACTAACCACCGCATGTGATGTTTGGTAATCTCAAGTCATTGAAAGCATGCACGGGCACGGAGGGGGACGCAGCTTCATTGACTTACTGCACCTGCCTTTGGGTGTATGACACATGGGTCCAACGGGTGGCTGGCCAACCTGTCATACAGCCAAAGGCAGGTGCAGTAGAGGGGCGAGGAGTAGATGGCCAACACGCATGTGAATTCAACGCAGTCTGCACTTCTCATATAAAGGCTCCCGCCAGTCCAATCTACGAAATCCTACGCACCTACGCACCTAAGGGCAAGAGTGATCACTCCAATCGCAAGATCAGTTGACTAGAAGCTAGACCCATGGAGGCGATGAGCGCGAGCATCAGCCGGCTGTGCCAGATGGTCCATGACGCCGGCCTGCATCCTGGCACCGAGGAATGTCTCCAGGTAGTGCTTGAGGCCGCCAGGGCGAGGGGCCGCTTAGATGACAGCTTCGTCTCCTTGTTCGACGAGGTCCTCGTCGGCTTCCTCGACAAGTTCACTGTCATCAAGAAGCTCGCGGACGACCTTGACGTACGCCTCCAGCCCACGCGCCCAGGCTCTGCGATGCCTACCACCCTCAACAGCCTCTATGGTGACAACCTCTTCGACGCACTGGTGGCCCTGCGACTGCCTGCCATCGCGCCGGAGAATGTCCACCTCGAGGCCGCGCTCGCCGCGCAGCGCCTGGCGCAGCAAGACACCATCGACATAATCACCCACGTCTACGCGCAAATCGTCCACAAGGACTACTACATGCAAGAGGAGGACGATAGGACGCTGGCCTTCTTGGACCGCACGGCAACCTTGGACGGCATTGTTTAGAAGCACGTTGAGCTTGCCGCCAACGCCGCTGCTCCTCACACGTCGGTTGGTGACCCGGTGCACTAGGGCGTGAGGATGTCGTTGATGGATCCGTATGTATCTTTATCTTTCCGTCAAATCCATGTAGTAGTATATGGTACTACTAGTAATTATCTTACCTTTCGCATCAACTTCATAATTTTCCTACGTACTCCATGCATGAACCGTGCCAGAACCAAACTTCTCATTACTCTAGGGAAAATCGTTATTTCTACCTATCGGTCGCCCCATGGAGCAGAATCAAATTTTACAAGTTACAAGTTCAAAAGGAAAAGTCTGCCGTGTTCGCGTCGCACCCCCACACGGTTTGTCCGGCACGCCGCTCAAAGGGGAATGCATGCTGTGTTGCATTTTCACTTACAAGTGGGACCGCAGTTGAGCAAACCGACTATCGGCAAACCCCGCCCACCGCGCGATGGCTGAGAAAACATGAGGGAGAAGAGATGGCTGTAGCTAGCACGAACTCCAAGAAAATTGGTGTCGGATGGGACTCGTGTGGGTGGCGTGTGCCGTACTGCTAGACATGAATGCTAGTTATGGCCCATGCCACCCCACTATATCGAGGTGCTGGTTACTCCACTATATCGAGTACGTAGAACAAATTTCCTGGAGTCCGTGTTCGGCCCTCCTCTATCTCTCTTCTCAGCCAGCCAGCAGACGCGCGGAGCCCATCGTCTGTTTGCTCATATGCGGTCCCACATGTCAGTGAAAACGCAAGAGGACCCACTGAACCTGCACATCTTTCACCTCGACGTGCTGGTGATGAAAAACAAATCCAATAAAGATCTTCGATGGCCGCTTTTGGAGTTACTCAAGAGTAGTAAGATTCTATTTACAGTTTAACCCAAGATGCACATCACGTGGCTTCACCTACCACTCTATTTTCTTGCATGACACGACCTGGATGCTGGATGTCCCACGTGTCGGCAAAAGGAGGAAGAACTTGACCAAATCTTCGATTGTGCTCTCGGATTATACTAGTTGTGCTAACTTAAAATTTTATTGTGTAGAATGGATGCAAGTTTTGGTATTGGGAAGAAGAGTACAATGATATATTGATATAGCACAATTTAGTAGATGTTCTAGCACTTTTAGCTAGCATAGAGGCTAGAGATGAGACTAGTGCACTTGTTGATAGAATAGAGGCTAGACACGTCTACTTCTTTACACTCGAAGAAGAAAGAAGCACGCAAGATCGAGCCTCCGCAGATCAACAATGAATGCATCGAGAAGGCACTAATCCAACTTACAGGAGCAATTATGGAAGTTGGATATCTTCTAAAATTTATTCTTGTGGTTCTTGTTTTCTTTGGTCTTGCTTTTCTAGTCTAAATTTTGGTGATGTATTTCCATGTACCAAAAAATCAATGATGAAAAAAAGATATGTGTTTGCAAAGAAAAATGTACGCGGCCGGAATGCAGTCGCGCGTTCGGCGCACGACCACCGCATCCGAGAAATGTCCCGGACATGACCCCATTGCCCTACCCAAACGGACAGAATCCGGGCAAAACAGAGGTCCGTTTGGGGTCGTGCGTTGGAGTTGGCCTTACAAGTGGGACCGCAGTTGGGGAAACCGACTATCGGCAAACCCCCACCTCGCCCGCCGCGCGATGGCTGAGTTACTGAAACGACTAGGTTGAAGAGATTGCTGTAGCACGGACTCCAAGAAATATGGTGTCAGATGGAAGTCGTGCTGGTGGTGTGTGCCGTACTCCTGGACGTGAATGCTTGTTCTGGCCCATGCCACCCTACTACTCCTAGTACTACTTATAGTAGTATTATCGAGGATTCGAGGTGCTGGTTACGTACTGCGAACACATTAACATATGGCCCACCTCACACTGTGGCCAAATTTCCTGGAGTCTGTGCTAGGTTAAAAAGTGTTCTTTGTGAGGATGGGTGGCTGGTCTCAAGTTTAAAAATTGTTGTATTACGTACGTAGACGTAGAGATAGTGCAGCATGTGAAGCTAGTACAAATAGTGTACTATTGTTGATTGGCCTCATCCGATAACCTGTTGCAATGCACGTACAATTATGTATTCGGAAAATATTTTTTTGCCTCGTCGCAGCACCCACTCAGAGAAGCGATTCGATAGCCATTCATAAATTTAGTAAGTTTATCACAGGCATATCATTTTATTACATAGAACAGGTCATCAACCCACAACAACAACGAGGATAGATTATAAATACTAAAGTTTTCATCACACAACAAATAACAAGCAATGAAATGAACTTCAACTCAACCAATCCTCGGTGTTGGAAACACTTGCTTTGAACCACAAGTGATTCTCTGGGAAGGGCCAGCTATTGTAAATCTCGAGGCCAATGCAGGACTGATCATCTAGGCTGAAGCGGCCTACTATATCACGACCAGGGTAGGTAACCACCGAAATGTCCGACGTATAGATACAGTTGCTTCTCATAAATGGTAGTAACGTTGTGTCAACAGCAGCTGGATCGGCTTTCACCATCATTGGATAGTTTTTTCCAAGGAAGAGCGAGTTTACTCCAATAGCGAGTTTACTCCAAGAGTACTAATAAATAACTTTGATGTGTCCCATCAACTCGCAGAACGACGAGAAGCTTGCTTACTACGCCTTCTCCCTCGCCAACGCGTGCGCGGTGGCTCGCAGCACGAGGAGAAACTTTTGCTTACAAGCGGTGGACGTGCAGCAATTCATTTGGTGTCAGATTGCCAGAAGTACTACTGTAGTACCATCATTATTGTTCGACTTCCGGAAGAGGAGAAGATCCAAGCGCAAGGTCACCTACTAACCTAGTACAGTACTACTATAGCCAAAGCTGGTCCACCTTTTTAGAGCATGGTTAATAAATATAGGCGGCTCTTGCAGCGGCACATCATTTAGAGCAAGTACTCTCTTCGTAGGAACAAAGGAAGTGAAACAAAAGTTGGAGTGGATGCTAGATTGCCAATTAAAAGATGATTACATAGGAAAAAAATCCTATAACATTCTATCCTATGAATCAAACGACCAATTTAGGAAAATTATGAGGGGGGTCTCTCCAACAGTGTTCCTGGGCTCGCACCTAACATCACGGTGGTCGAACTTGGAGTCATTCATCTGGTACACGTGGCATCTCAGATCTGGACACAAGGTGACGCGACCTCTCACTTCCTCCACCATTTGAAGCGGCACACCGGTGGAGGGCTAGCATACTCCAATATTAGGTTGGCTCTATGTGATGTGGCAACTTCATATACTAACCGGATGCTGGCTATACTACTACGGTACTCACACTCCAAGAAGTGACTCGAAAACCATTCATAAATTGAGTCTATGACATGCATTCGCAACTGAAATGTACCATTCATTAAATACAACAAGTCATCAACACACAACGACAACAAGGATACATGTTGGATTATAGATTATTTCCAACAAAACATTCTAGCAAATACTAAAGTTTTCATCACACAACAAATAACAAGCAATGAAATGAACTTCAACTCAACCAATCCTCGGCGTTGGAAACGCTTGCTTTGAACCATAGGTGCTCTGGGAAGGGCCAGCTATTGTCAATATCGAGAGCAACGCAGGACTGATCATCCAAGCTGAAGCGGCATGTATCAGGACGAGGGTAGGGAACCACCGAATTGTCCGAGGTATAGATACAGTTGCTTCTCATAAATGGTAGTAACGTTGTGTCAACAGCAGCTGGATCGCCTTTCACCATCATTGGATAGTTTGGTCCAAGGAAGAGCGAGTTTGTTCCAAGACTATCAATACTGAACCAGGGAGAAGGTGTTTGCGCTAGCACACTAGTATCCGTCCTGAATACCATGCAACGGGTGTTGGAATAGGTCAGGAGAGGGCGACCATGGGAGACAACACCTGCTTCCTCAGTAGTAACAGTCTGAGTGCACTGTATACAGACAAGAAGAGGTGATCCATCGGAATTAGTTGCCAGGCACCACTGAGTATATAAGTTCTGCTCCTCCTCATGCTCGTGATCATCACCATCGTCATCTCCCCCTTGCTTATAAATTTTTTCAAGTATAGGTGGCGGAATGTTCACAGGACCTTGGAAACACAAGAAGAAGGTTAATTAGTAAAGGGGAACTTGCTAACCCGCATGCATGTGGATGAAACAATTATAATTACGGTGGAAGACAAACGTACCGAAACTACGAGGATCCCATGCAAAAACAGTGCCACGAGTGGTGGCAGCTAACACAAGATCCTCGTATTCAATTGCATCACAGTACACATCCGTGTATAGAAACTGATTTTTGAGCAATATCCATCCAGTCGAACCACGAAGGACGGCAACAAGCTTGTCGAAGATAGCAACAACTTGATAGTTCTTGTAATTCCAAGAGCGGTTGGGAACTCGACAAATTGCTATCTTCAGTAGACGACAGTCACCATGATCGTATTTGAACGTACGTAGATCATATGTGTGTTCAACCTCAGGGCACTCAGAGATTTTTGGAAGTGGAATCCGCTGACGAGTGTACACATTCACAAGTTCCCACTCGCAATTGTACCCAATATAAACAACCCAATCTCCATTTGTGCCAGCCCAGGACTTACCCTTAAGCGATGGCATCTTGACATCACACGTATCATTATCAAGCGGCATCAACTTGCACAAGGCGAGGCCTCCGTCGTCCGCGCCCATGCGAATAGGCTTATAGCGAAGAAGATAAGGGAGATCAAACCTCTCCTGGACCTTCGAGTTCCTTGTAATGATGTTATTAGTTGAGTCGAGAATGGGCTTGAACAAACCTGCCATGCTAGCCGAGGTGATGACGTCGCACCGATCAATGAGTTCCCCCACCACGTCATCTTTCAGATTGGGGCAAGAATAACGGGGTCATTTCCGGCTTGTTCCCTCCATGGAGAAGACGATCGAACAATGGCAGAAGGAAGGGTGAAGGCAAGTGGAGGAGGGAGGAAGAGCGTGCGACAGCAGTTCCAAATCGAGAGGGAAAGGCGAAGAGTCGGTGGACGGTTGCCAGTTTGCCACGGTACACGAAGAGGCGCCCCGGCCTACACGTCCTTTCGGAAATTGTACAAAAGGACTCGCCGTCGTCTCACTGAGATGTTGGAACGGGACCACATGTCAACGAAACATCGTGTGTAATTTCTCGTGCAAAATGCGATCTGGCCGCGTTGGCCCGAGGTGCCGCATTATTTCTCGACTTTATTTTTTTAATGGCGTGCCGTTCAGTTTTGAAGCATGACTAACTGGTACTGTTTGCAGAGAAAATATAAACTACTCTACCACTACTCCACCTCTAGTACTAGTAGTATAAAAAAAATATATAGGCTGGAGCTTCAGAGCTTTCTTGCTAAGGGCTGCCCACTTGCTTCTCACACTATCACCCTCTCTCCAGATCTAAAAAAGACGGCCTCTCTCTCCCTCCTCACCGATGGTCACAGATCCGCCTGGGAAGAAAAGGACGTGCAGTGTTGACGCACTCGTCGTCGGCGAGCGAGGTCACGCACTGACGACAAGGCCGTCCTCTCAGACCTAGCGCCCACGCGGGATGGCCTCCGTCCCCAAGCTCGCTGTCGTAGTGCGTGTGGAGGACGATGACCACGAGCGAAGCCACTTCCCGCCGACCCTCAGGTATGCTACCTCTTTTCGAACCATACCCTTGTTCTATTGCCCCATCTGCCATGTCGCTGCATGTGGATCTTTTTCCACTCCACCATCTTCCCAATTTGCTATCCTCTGCTCTGCTGGTCAAGCAGACGAAAACCTTAATTTGCACTATTAAAGGAAACCCTACTTCATGCAGACTAATCCATGTCTGGGTTGAATAAGGAAAGGAAGGGAGACTGTACTGTCCAAGAGAGTAGGCATCGAACCCGCATCTAGGTTGAGAAGGGGAAAATCAGTAGCTAAGGAACGAGTCTCGTGTCTCTTGGTTGAAGAAGGGTAGAAAGGCATGACAACGCAATAGAGAATGACCAGGTCGATTGGTTTGTTGTCACCACATAGGAAAAAGGTGGCTAAACATAACAAAAATGGGACGTAATCCACATATGCTGCCTGGATATTTGTTGCTCTGGGCAACCATACCTCCCTCACCACTCTATGCGTCCGTGGAGGTACATCGTACTGGTGCGTCCACTGTCCGAATGGGCCTCGCATGCTCTTAGTCTAACTTTTTTGCTGTTAGTATAACGCCAGTAGTCAAGTCAAGCAATGCTACTGCTAAAGTGATGCCACATTTAACTAATGCCGCACTCAGTCTAATGCCACCGATAAATTTAAGCAATGCCATTTAATGTCACCGGATTATTTCAGGGTTAGCTATTGATTGTGGATGTATTAAAGATTTTTCAACTAAGGCATTCTAATGATGTTGCACAGCCAGTATACCAACGATGAAACTTGTTACTACCTTCAGATTTTTGCACTGTTAATGCTTATAGATTATGTACCTCACTTTCATGAGATAAGTTAATTTTTTGTACAGTGTCACCAAAATGCCAAGGCGCTGATGTCATTTTATTTTGGTTAAACTGCACAAAAAATTATGAAGACAAGAGGAAAGGTTAAGAGTGGGCACCTCCTCCTCCGGCTGTTCTCTTGATTCGTTCGATCAAGTTTTTATGTTTGATCGATTATCAAGATTGGGATAGCAATTTTTAAGGTCCCCCTGAGTTCGAAATGATATTTACCTTGGAGGTACATGGTTTGCAATTTTTTATACTATCATTAGTTAATAATGCTAGTTACCTTCAGACTTTTGTATTTGGTTTAATGCTCATGCACAACTAGTATACCAATGCTGAAACGTGTTACCTTTATATTTTGTGTTGTTAATTCTTATAGAAATCTTCCAGTGCCAGAGTTTATTGAAATCTGTTCAGTAAAACCATTGTACTGTACCCTGTAATAAAATAACTACTCTACTGTTGCACTAGCCACTGGATTAGTGTATATTTGTAGTATTCGAAATTTCGAATGGTATTGCATTAGCATATGGACATAAATAAAGGGTGGCAAGCTTTCCCAGATATGTGCTCAAGAAAACTACTACCTGTTTTTTCTAAATACTAGTAGACGTTTGGGTACTTTAAACTGAACCGCAAAAACCTCTTAATTAAGGAACAGAGGGTGTAGAGTTCACTCAAATTATCCCGGTAAAGCTAGTCACACCTTTGTTAAAATTAATGTTCATTATGTTATCGGAGGAGGTCTGTAAGTTTGTCTCTAATGCCTGTCGACTACATACCTGACATCATGATGTAATGTTGAGTCATTTCCTTTTGTATAGTGTCACTGAATTGTCAAGGCAGTGATGGCATTTTATTTTAGTTGAACTGCACAAAATATGCTTAAAAGAAGAGGAAAGGTCAGGAATCGATCATTCTTTCAAAAAGAACTATATATGCCTTTCTGACATCAGCCTCTGTTGCCTTATTTATTCCTTCAAAAAGGTGGTTAGAAACAGTCTTACTACCTTTTCCCATTAAGAAATTGGAATGCTTATATTTGTGAGTCTATGCTTCAACTAGTGCCACTTTTATAGCAATCACACTTTCGATATCTATGCAAACAGGGATGCTCGAGTTTAGTGGAACTGCACAAAAAGTCCAACTGGTTCAACATTAGGAGCATGTTTTCTCCCAAACCTTTATATCCAATTGGTGGCACTATGAGCTGTTCATTAAGAAGGTACATGGTTTGCTACTATCTTGCTACTCTTTTTGTACTATCATTAGATAGTAATACTAGTGGTTTGCATGTGAATTTATTGGCAGGGTGGACCTACATTGGAGGTGCAGGACATGATTCAATGACTGGATGCTCAATTTTGGTTGTATCGATTTCACCTCTTCCATCACTGCAAACATGGATATCCTTGGTATGATCAAGAATAGGCGCTATATTTCTGCTCTGAACAAGCAAATCAATTCAGTATGAAATTGTCCAGGGCAAAACATGACTGTATCAAATTGTCCAGTGCAAAACATGACAGATCTAAGCGGAAGAGACATGTTTAAACCGAAAATACAAGGTGGGGTATATGTTTACTAGCTGCTTGATATTTGTGCAGACAGAGATGTCTGCCCGTTGCTATTTAGCAAACACACAAAGTGACCGCAATTTTGGTTGAAATGCACAAGAGAATAGTATAGTCACTGCATGCAGTGCCATTTGAAAATAGACACAGAAAGATTGGATAGTCACTTCATGGACTGCAGAAAAGTAGTACTGTACTATTTATTGGCCAACACTAGGTGCTTCATTGCTTTGGTCTGATTATACAATGGGCATCATTTTGCCTAAGTTAAAGTTTGTATTCCGAAAATAGTCTCGCCGTGTGATCAAGAGAAGACCAAATCATATTGCAATGGATGTTCCTCCATCATGTGTGGTTCATTCCCATGGTTCCAGCTGTTGGTGAAACCACTTACGTTTGCAAGAGGAATTGTAGACTTCACAAACAAATTTGTCATTCAGTCTGTACTGAATGTTGGCCAAGAGAAGCATCCATGTTAGTAGGAAGAACATATATTTTTCTAGATCTTTGGTTTTGGAGCTACATATTTGTATATGATCTGTGAATCATTGAGATGCATTAACATGTTGATCTTATGTATGGGAATCGTACTAGTTGGTTTTAGTTGTGGCTGATCTTTGCTTTTGGAGCTACATATTTGTATATGATCTGTGAATCATTGAGATGCATTAACAGTTCCTTATATCTATTCGCTCAGTGTTTACAAGTTACCGATCGATCACTAGCTAGCCTACTAATGCGCTCCTGGCTGTTTTAGTTGCGACGCAAGATCCGAAGTGGCAGTTTTGTGAATAGAAATGCCTACCTCTAAAGAAACTGACAAGCTGCGCTAAAGAAAATGCCATGCGAATTTGAATAAACTGCTAGCAATAACGTTCGCAAATGCCTTATCTCCCAGCTAAAGTTCATCAATTAATGCCCTCGGCTGCGACTCGTTGCATGCTGCTCCGCGTACTGGTTGCGAGCGATTTTGAGTGCCCGCATGCAGCTAGCCGTAATTAAGGCAGCTAACTGATGCGAAAAAAGATGCGCTTTAATTGTTGCGGGCCTTTTAAATCTGTGGAATCATTATTGACAAGGAGGGAGATGATTCGAGTGCACTCGTTTGACCGTAAGGCCGGCGTGCGACCCAGCACGGACAGGACGGGACGGCACAGTCAGAATTTTAGTTTCTCTAGTTTTCCACGGCAAGCTGGCGCGCTAAACCATGCCTGCTTCATTATGCATTGAATTCCGATGACCGTCGCGCTACCTTCCGCTTATAAGTAGTGTTTCTCGGCCGTCTATGGTGGCACCGTGACCCAACTCTCCCTGTCCTCATAAGCCCCCACCGGCCCGACGTTGCTCGCCACTTATCCTCGCTCTCGCCACGTCCGCCATGCCCCCGCCCGTCCGCGATAGGCGTGGCCGGAGGCAGACACCGCTAGAACTAGTGTTCGGTTTTTCACCGGAAGGCAGACAGAGGGAGGAGGCATTCTATCGTTCTTTAGATGGCAATGCGGAGATCGAGGACTTGTTGGAGCGTGACCGCCTGGCGGAGGAGCAGGATTTGTTGGAGCGCGACCGCTTGGCGGATGAGCAGCGTATCACCGATTTGCGCCGCCAGCGGGACATGGAGCAGCAGCGCACCGACGCTCTGAGTCGTGAGCAGAGCGCCCGCACGTGGGCCGACTACGTGGAGGCCGACGCCCGGCAAATAACCCTGGAGGCTGTCGGGCACGCACGCGTTCACGACGCCGATTTTTACTACCAGCTCGTCAAGTGGGTTTCCCGCTTAGAAGCCGAAGCTTCGGTGGACCACGCCGGCATGGAAAGGGCCAACGCGCACGAGCAACGCGCCCTATCGCACCTCTGGCAAGTCCGAGGCGAGGCGGAGGACACCGGTGCCGGCGTTTAGCGTGTACCACAGATGGCGGCCGGCATCGTCTAGTTAGCTAAGAGTAAGTTAGTACTTGTACGCTACTAGAGTATTAGTGGAAGTAGATAGTTAACTTGGCTATGATGGTTATCAACGTGGAAGTTCAGTACTCTATATGTGGATCAGACCTATTACTTTGCTCTGAATGTTGAACTTTCCGTTTGAACATATGGAATGGGCTGTTACTTTTTTAAATGGGTTGTATTTGTCCTCCACAGGTTTAGAGGCTGACTTGTGGGCCTACCAAGTTGACGCGTACACAACTAGGAGATGATTGTACGTGGAGAGGATGACAGCAGGGACCCGCCAAGGTCATGGCAGTACGCAAGCAAAGTGCCTCCTTATTTCAATCCAATAAAAAAATGGCTCCTCGTAATGGATTTCTGACATCTGGGTCCCATGCCATTGTCAACGTAGTCAATAAACGAGAGAGTTGCACAACGAGCGGCTGACATCAGGGACCCAGCAGCTCGCCCATTTATTTTTGTTTTGGGTTAATTTGATAAATGCCACTCCAAATCTGGTGTTTCTAAGAAATGCCATTGCAATTTCCAAACTTTGAAAAATGCCATTTCATGCCATCCCTAGTGGCATTTTTCGAAGTCTGGAGTGGCGTTTTTCAAAGTTTGCAAATTGCAGTGGCGTTTTCCAAAGTTTGCAAAAATTGCAGTGGCATTTTTCAAAGTTTGGAAATTGCAGTGGCATTTTTATGAATCGTCATATTTGTTGTGTCATTTATCTAATTTGTTTTTGAGACGGAAGCAGGGTGTCAACTGGGCTGTGCGGGGCACTCTGGCATGTCTAGACAGCCTTCTCTTTTATGTTTACCACAGACCAGCCCAGTAGTTTTTTTTTCTTTCTGAAAATGGCTAGCCCAGTTTTTTTGTGATTTGCCAAGTAAGTCGCTTTGTCAAGCCTATTGGGCTGCAAATCTTTCAAGACAAGGAGAGCTTCATTTGGCTGGACGAGAAAATGGCCTATCAGTAATGAGAAATGGGTTGTACATTTTTAAAACACATCAAACCGGCAATTACTTTCAAATTTCTTTTTTTTCCTTTCAAGATTTTAAATTGCATTAGTTTTTATGCGTGGACAATTTGTTGGATTTTATATTGATATACATTTATTTTTAAAATCAGTTTGAATGTGACTCGAAATTTCGGGATTAAAAACAGTTCGGACCGCACCGAAATATGCAACATTTCGTATAATTTTTTAACCGTGGCCACAATATGGGCTGTAATGCTAACAAAAAGAATATGGGCTCCAAAAAAACCTTCAGAATTAGCAAATGGGCTGTAAATTATTAGAAATAATGGCAGATGGGTTGTATGCTATTTTCCACAGATTTGAGGCTTTCCTAAAAAAAAGGTTGACGCACAAGCAGTGCTGTTGGATGTCCATCCAACGGCCGTCGTGCTTCTTCAATCTCTGCTCTTCCTGCTCCAGCCGCTCAAACAAGCGCCGGCGGGACTGCCTGCTCCCTCCTCCCCATGGCCGGCTGTGCTACCGCGCAGGCTTCACCGCCCCACCGTACTCCCATCGCTGGCCTAGCCATCCCTCTACTCACCCACACCTGTTGTTATTCTCCGACGACGGCAGACGAACCAGTAAACCCTCGTATAGTCGTACTCCCCTCCGTGTGGGAAACAACTGCCGAGTCTTCCCTGCCTCCGTGTCGTTCCCTTCCTAGGCCTCGCCGTCGTCCACCGCCCTGGTGCTCCCGGCGCGGCCTGGTCAACATGGTCAACGACCGACATGCATCTAAAGTGGACTGTACGTGGAGAGGCTGACAGCTGGGTCCACGGCCGCACACAAGGAAATGCCTCCTTATTACGCGCAAAATAATGATTCCTCCACCTGACATCTGGGACCCACCGAAAGGGCCTCTGTATTTCATGAAAAAAACGTTACCGCCGTTGACAGCTCGGACCCACCAGCTATATCTTCGCATGCAAGGAAGTGCGTCCTTATTACGCACAAAAAAATGAATACTCCCCCTGCTAGCTGGGACCCAGTATAGTGGCAGGCTGACTTGTGGGCCTACTAAGTTGACAGGGACGGAGGGCTTTGTCAACTTAGTCAATATGCACGATTCTAGCTCCAGTGACCGTATGATGTCCATCCAACGGCCGTAGTGCTTCTTCAACCTCTGGTCTTGTTGCTCCAGCCGCCCAAAGCAGCGCCGGTCGTGCCGCATGCTCCTGCCTCCCATGGCCGGCTGTGCTGCCGCGGAGAACTCACCGCCCCCTACTATTCCCACCGCTGGCCAGGCCCTACGGCGACGGCAGCCTCACACCGTAGCCGAACCAGTGAACCCTCGTACTCGTCCGTGCGGGCTTCCACTGCCGCGTCTTCCCCGGCTCCGCGCCATCCCCTTCCTAGGCCTCGCCGTCGTCCACCGCCCTGGTGCTCTCGGCGCGGCGTTGTCAACGTGGTCAAGGAACGGCTTCCATCGGACGTGGACTGTACATCGAGAGGCTGACAGCTGGGTCCACAGCCGCAGCAAGGAAGTGCCTCCTTATTACGCAGAAAATAATTATTCCTCCACCTGACAGCGGGGACCCACCGGACGGGCCACCGTATTTCGTGAAAAAACGTTCCTCCCTGACTGCGGGGACCCACCAGCTACATCTTCGCACGCAAGGAAGTGCGTCTGGGCAAAAAAAATGATTCGCCCCCTGACTGCTGGGACCCACCAGCTACATCTTCGCAGGCAAGGTAGTGCCTGACAGTCGGGACCCACCTGGTCGAAGCGTACGTAGCATTGTCATTCTGGTCGCGAACGTGTACGTACATACTGGTCGATGTAGAGGCATGCACGTGTCGTAGTAGAGGCTCACACGTAGCATGTACACGTATGTACAGCGGCCAGTGTGCAAGAAAGAAAATACGGCCACGTACGTACATACGGGCAGGGTCTCGAACGCCTACTCGCGCATACGTACGGCCAGGGCTCGTGTACATGGCTGGGTCGGAACGGAGAAACAGCGTCGTCGTCGTGTTCATGGGGAGCCAACCGGCTAGGTCGGAACGAAATGCGTCATCGTGTTCATCGGGAGGGCTTGGACGGAACAGCCGATGGAAACGAGGCCTGGCGAACCGCAGAACGGAGGAAACGGCCTTGTGTTCGACCGGCCACGTTTGAAACGGGATCTTGTTCATCGGGAGGGGTCTGGCGTACCGCAAAACGGAGGAAACGGACCTCCTACGGTCGAAACGGTGGTCCTGTTATCGGGAGGGGTGTGGCGTTCCGCGAAACGAAGGAAACGGACTTGTGTTGGAGCGCTATGGTCGAAACGGGGGTCATGTTCATCGGGAGGGGTGTGGCGTACCGCAAAACGGGACTCCACGGGACACTGTTCATCTCCACCGTCGACCCCCTCCAGCCTCCACGGGCTACTGTTCATCCACCGTCGACCTCCTCCAGCCTCCACCTGCGGCTGTTCATCCACGGGCTCCTGTTCATCCAGCCTCCACCACGCGCTACTCCACCGGCTACTGTTCAACCAGCCCTCTGCACGGGCTCCTGTTCAACCACCCCTCCACGGGCTACTGTTCATCCGGCCCTCCACCGTCTACTGTCCATTCTGCCCTCCACGGGGTGGTCCTGTTCATCCAGCCCTCCACGGGGTCCTGTTCATCCAGCCCCAACCGGCTCGATCGATCGGGGTCCTGTTCATCCAGAGGCAACACCACGGGGTCCTGTTCATCCACCCCCACCGGGAACTGTTCATCCAAACCCCCCCAGCAACGCTCACTGTTCATCCAGAGGCAGCATCGATCGGCTTCAGTTAGCAGCAGTAGCGAAGGAATCGCTCGATCGCTCAGGTTCAGTAACGCGTAGCCTGTAGTGCAATCACTCGGGTTCAGTTAGAGCCCAACGCCTCGCTCGGGTTCAGTTAGAGCCAACGCCTCGCACACACGCGCGTACGTGTACGAGAGAAACGCGCATCGCTCGGCCTCCGACCTCCCACCGTAACCGGGAACTCCCCGAAATTTTCCTCGCCCTTGCTTCTACCACGGTTTTTTCTGTCATGGACGGCCCAAAGAATGTCATGCAGCTGCGTCTCTGGCCCGCCCAGGACGAAAAGCCCATTTTCTGTCATGATTTTTTGTCATAGAAGTAGGAGCCCACCACATCTATGATGATACCAGGTTTTGTCACAATTATCGTCATAGAAGTGTCATATGTATGACAGAAAAAAAATTCGTTCGGCCCAAAATGTCACGGATGTGTCTTTTTTTTGTAGTGCCTCTATCTGTTTCTTTTCTGTCCTCCTTTGGTTCGCAGGGCACATGAGCACTTCTGCTGAGCTACTTGGAAGAAAGGAAACGGACCAGCGTCCCGACCCCGGCAAACCAAAGTTGCCGGGGGCTGCAAGCACAAGGATCCAACCGCGGCAAGACAAGGTTGCCGGGGGCTGCAGATCCAGATAAGTCTTTCATCCTCTATCATGCATTTCGGAACGGAACTGGGATATGTGAAACCTCGTTTTATTTCTAAGCCACCGTGCTCCCCTTTTCTATACCCAAGGATTATCTCCTGGGCCCGGATTTGGTTGTAGTCGCGGTGGCAAGGAAGTAGAACGGTCGAGGGCGCGAGAATGGTCGAGCGAAGTGGGAGGACGGCAAGGCCTGTTGCCGGGTTAAAACGTTTATCTTAAATTATAACAAGGATTCGCTCCTTGTCGCGGGGTCTACCCACGAACGAAAACCCCGGCAAACATCCCTTTTTCATTAAAAGCATCCCACACAGGTACAGTCGGTATGGAATGAAAAAAATGAACAAGGGGGATTACAAGCTTTAAATTTAACAAGGCCCGAAGGCTTACCGATTAAAAAAGAGATAAGATGCCCGTGATCCCTTTCTTGTCCCTCTCCTTAGGAGGCAGGTCAAGGAGGCGAAAGGGCAAAAGGGGCGCCTAGGCGAGCTACGAGCAGCAGAAAGCACCAAGAGAACACCTCGGTGGCCGCCCACGGGTGGGCCGGTGATGACGGTGCCGGGAAAGGAGCTGGAAGACGAGGCAGCAGGACCGACAATACGTGTGAAGGCGTCGGTGCCCGCGTACTCCGAGTTGACGGCCTTGCCGCCCGCCCTCTTCCTCTTCCGCAACCTCCCAACGCCAGTCGCCCAAGGAGACGGCCCCGAGAAGTTCAAGGAGATGGCCCCACCCCCGGCAAAACTCTGTCGGAGGAGCGGCCAGGTGCAGATGCTGCTGCCGCCGCAACCGCCCAGGCGCGGTGCGTCCGACGCCTAGTCGGACTCGTCCCCGTCATCTGCCCCGCTGTCCTCCTCATCACTTTCGCTCAAGGAAGAGCTTCCATCGTCGGAATCTCCGTCGGAGGAGCTCTCCACGCAGCACTTCAGGCGAGTCCCGAAGTCTCCGAAGACCTTGACGGAGAGCAGGCCGTCCTCCATTAATTTAAAGTAGAGGATGAACCCCGCCGTCAGGCTGTGTATGCGAGCGAACATCTTCCATCCACGACGGAGGTACATGACCCGAGGAGCCGGGAAGTTGACGTCGACCCACGTGCCCCCATTCCCACAGCCCCTCATGTGCAATCTAAGGGATTAGGGCGGGTCACGCTCCATCTCTCGAGCAAACGGGGCGGGAAGACGAAGACGGCGACGCGGAGGCCGGCGCAGCCTGATGAAGAACTCGCGGGGCTGGTCTCCAACGTGGCCTTCCATCGGAAAAGGCATCATTGGCGGGGGCGAAGCCGGCGCGCCGCCCCGTCCTCCTCTTCCCAGAGCACTACGACCTCTGCCCCGGCCTCGCCCACAGCCTCGCCCCCTCCCCCTTCCCCTCGTGGCCGGTTCCACCACCGCGGGCTCAGGAGGGGGAGGGACGCGCTGTCGAGCGGCGACCCTCGCCGCCACCGACGAAGGACCAGGATTCCCTTTCTCCATGGCGAGTGAAAGGAAGAAGCGGAAGCAGGAGGAGATAGATGACAGAAGAGTGCAGGATGCCATTCCCCCTTCCCCCTCCTTATAAAGGGGCGGGGTCGGGGCTCGGCCGCCCCGCTCGGCCAATCCAGCCACCAGAAGCGCGGGGAATCGAGACCGACCCGCCGCCCCAACCAGCGACGGCCCGGTTTCCCGCCTCCACCGCTTGCCACCCCAAGCGCATGGAGGACGCGTGGCAAACGTGCAGAATCGAGGGGACGGGTGAAGCGACCTCTCCCCACCCCGTGATCGTGGGGTGTGGACGCCTTAGAGACCTCAACCCGGCCCTGCGCAGTAAATAAGCCGCGCCTCCACGCCTCCCTCCATTCACGGGGAAGGCGCGAGCTGCCCATTTACTGCGATGTGACGCATGCGTGCAGGAACCGCCCCGCGCATGCCGCCCACATCACGCGCACCCCTCCACGCCACGCCGCGCCACGTGAGGGTCGTGGGAAGCGCAGCGCGCGAAAAGTTTTACCGCGGTAAAAACCGCCCCGCCTGCCCGTGCACCATTTTGGGCCTGGCCCAACAACGTGTTGCGCTTATGTGTGGCCCAGGCCCGGGGGCTCCTGTCGGTGTACAAAAGGAGGGGCACACTTTTGTACCCCTTTACCTGTGCACAGGCAGTCAGAGCCGTGCCCACGGTCACACCAAGCAGAACAGGGGAGATGAGCCAAGGTAAGACAGAAACCCAAGATAACCAGAGCAATGCCAAGGCCAAGACCACAAAGAGCAGAGGGACGAAGCAGGTTCCCCCGGCAAGACCCTTGCCAGGGCAGCCTCAGCAGCCCCGGCAAGACCCTTGCCGGGGCAGCTCTCGCCCCACACCAACAGAGTGAGCCACCCTTGAGCCCACGGTCTCCAACATCACGTTGGGCCAGGGCTCGAGAGGCACCTCCATGGTGGCATGTAGATCTTTGTGAAGAGAAGGAACACTCAAGATCAGATGAGGATTAGAAGACGACGATCCTCGGCAGGATCCTTGCCGAGGAAGGCCACCAGACCCCCGGCAAGGTCCTTGCCAGGGATGACAGGGCGCCACGGCAAGACCCTTGCTGGGCCACCCGGCAAGGCGCTCACCGAGGACGCCAGCAGGGCCACTACCGGGCCCGCACCAACCAAGTCTCCACCACCGTTCACATGCGGCAGCCAGCCCAACTAGCTGGGCTGGCACCTGCGTGGCAACATGCAGCTCCCAGGCCAACTCATCAAACGCCTGCGTGGCGGCATGCAGATCTTCGTGGAGGCTCCACCGTCGTGCAACCTCAGCTGCCTGCCTGCCTACGTGCCGCCGCATCCGTCGCCAGCCAGGGCGCGTATCGACACAAGGAGGAGCGGCGACGGACGGGACGGGCCTCGCCCCCGTCCCCGATAAAGCAAGAGGACACCTAAGCTACGCATTAAATGCGTCTTGTCCTGTAATACGAGCGATAAGCTCATAGCACTGTGCGCCTTTCCACCTCCTGTGTGCCACTGTGGCAGCCCTTTCGATTATAAAAGGAGGCCCATGGCATACTGGAGAAGGATTCGTCTCTTTCGAACCACACACTCACCACAGCTAGTTCGAGAGCTCAAGAACTCTCTGAAATACACCCACCAAAGCAGGACTAGGGTTTTACGCATCCTCGCGGCCCGAACCTGGGTAAACGATCTTCGTGTTGTTACTAATCCTACTCTTCTCGCAACCCCGCGCCCCGGCAACCGTAGTAGGGATTCTTGTGATCCCATAGGTGTCGTTCCACACCGACAGCATGGGACGTCGACAGCAGTCTGGAGCGACGCCTCCGGGACAAGCCCCTGGCTGCATCATAAGTACCAATAAACTCGTATTCGTATATCCAGCCTCTCCTCTTCATTATATTAACATGGTTAGTTATGCTATTGCAGTCCGGCCCACGACAGCTCCCTGCGAACCTCGTTGGGAGGTTCGCTAGGTTCAAAGTCGATGGCCAGCGAGTCATCGCCGGCTGCTCACTCTCCCTCGGCCAAGGGCGACGCCGAGGTGTCATCCCGAAGGACCCTTCCTGGCCTGGGAGATGCTCGAGAGGTTGCCAGGGCGGCGCCAGAGGGTGAGACCTCGGCCGCCGGACACATGGGGGAATAGATCCCCATGGGGACTGATGATGGGGGCCAGGTTCAATTCGGCCCCCAACCGAATATGGCTCCGGAGGCCCACAAGGCTTCGGAATCCGGCAAGCAGCCTCCCTCGAAAGAAGGAGGCGTGCCCATCCTGCCGGTGTCCTCTGTCCAACCAGAGGCACCGGACAATCTGCTGGAAGCGCTATGAGGCGCTTCCATTGTGGAAGAACACCGTATCCTTATGGGTATGGTGATTGAGAAGGTTCAGTCCGTCAAAAGCGGACTGACCGAAGCCTGCAGCGGCCTGCTAACAGGTTTTGAGGTAAGCGACGCAAAAGAGAAAAGTCCCAATATAGACAGTAGCCCCTGAGACACTGTCCGGTGTTCGGGAAGAAAAGTCGGACAGAGGATTAATTAATTTTCGCAGGGAACAAACTAAATGTGTCTTTATACGAATAAGCAGGCGTCGTTGTTGGCCACGACCTCACACACTGCCGAAGTCTCCGGACTAAATCAGAGGCTGGAGCGGGCCGAGGGAGAGCTCGGCCAAGCGAGGAAGCAGCTGGAAGAACAGCAAGGTATGCAATGACTCGCTATATATTCGGAAAGAATAAATGATGTGTATTGACTGTAATGTCATGATTTGTTTAGGAGCGACGACCGAGGTCGAGGCCCTGAAAAAGGCCCTAGCCGAAGCCGAGGAGAAAGCTGCCAAGGAGCAAGCCGCCCGTAAAATGCTCAAGGCCAGGCTCAACGAGGTCTAGCAAGAGCTCCAGGACGCGGTGAAAAAGTGTGATGCCTTGGAGGGCGATGTTTCGGCTCGAGAGACCGAACTTGCCAAGGCTCGCCAAAGTGCGGAAGAGGCCCGGGTTGAAGCCCAGGGCGCCCTCTAGGAGATCCAGGAGGCCAAGAAGATCGCGGCGGGTAAGGTGTTTAGTATGCAAAGCAAGTATGTGAAGAAGAAGTATTTCTTACTAACCCGAATTCGGAGTTCCCCAGGGGCGTTTGCGGACCTGCCGCGCAGCGTGTCAGACGCTGCGGAGTTCTTCCGAGCCGAAGAAGGTAGCTCGACGGAGAAGCTGTTCTGGTCACAGTAACTTGCGCCAGAACATCCAGTGCCCTTCACCGATCAGCTAAAACAGCTGGTCGAGCTGCATAGGGTGGCCGAACTGGCCATGAAGGATTTGATAATCCGGCTGTGGCCTGCCGAAGCTATACCCAGAAGCTACTTCGGCCTCGTGAAGCGGCTGGTGAATGCCTGTCCTCGGCTGGACATCGTCAAGCGGTCGGTCTGCATCAAGGGCGCGCTCCTGGCCTTCGCCTATGTCAAGGTGTGGTGGGCGAAGATGGACGCCGTCAAGCTAGCGACCGAGGGGCCGCCTGAGGGCAAGGAGCACCGCACACCCGAGCGGTATTTTGGAGACGTCCTGGAGGGGTCTCGTATTGTGGTGACGCAATGTGCGAAAGATATTTTCTTTGAATGAATACATTCATGTTGTCTCGGCCTTGTATGATCGAACAAATTTTTTATGTAATATAATGTTTGTTTTTATAAAAAAAAGTTACCTCCTGTGCGGTCGTGTGTTATAAAATCTGAGGGTTGGCCAGTCGTCGGCTTCTGCCCCCACGTAGGTAGTACGGGGGTGTTCGGGATGGAATCTAAACACTCTTGATCCAATTGTTTGGTCCTTGAAGGAGGTGCTTAGTGCAACGAACCAGGCAATTTGACTATACGGCTTGAACACCCTCACTTAGCCATAGGAGTTTGACAATAAAAATATAGGCACAGCCCCTAGTATCCAAACTAGGATGCTGTAAACACCTGATCAGGTAAGTACCGATCCCTCGTGTAATGCGGAAAAAATCTCCAACGATTTGAGACCTCCGAAGAGCTGACCGGCTCTCGCCGCATCATGACAGTCAGTTTTCGGCTTTCTCTACTGAGGTGCTCCATCGGGTAAACCAGGGCACAATCGCAGTAGTTCTCTACCTTAGTCGATATAGCGGAACGTAAGGTAGCAAGCACAGGAGCCAGGCAACCCAACTATTGACCAAAGACATGATTCGGAGCCAGTGCATATAATGCTAAATTCGGGGTGCCGAACTGTACTGTAAAAAAGTGTTCGAACTTTGTTGCCGTAGTGCGGGGCGCTATGAAGCCCCTGGCAAATGGAAGCGTACCAAAGTGTACGGGTGCTACTTGAGAAGGTTATTAACAGAAAATAAAGGAAAACAGAAAAGGAGCAAAGGCAATGATCTAAGCCCACCGAATTTGGGCCGCGAACTGTTTTCATTGCAATTTTATTTATACGTCAAAGCGCATTGATACAAGTAGTGCGATAAGCAACGGGCTATTTGACATGCCGCGACCAAGGGAGAGCTGCGTGTGGGTCCTGAAAACAGGTAGAGTGATCGTTAAAGAAAACACCTAGAAATTCCCCTGTACGCTTGTGCTTCTTGTCATCTCGGTGTGTTTATCCTTTGACGGGACCGGTGGTCAGGCCATCAGGGAAAGCCTGTAGAAAAAAGCCCTAAAAACGGGAAAGAGAAACAGTGAAAGTATGTGTGTCCGGGAGCGGTCGAGCCGTATTGCGGATCACAAGTTAGTTATGCCTCCCTCTATGCCCATGGTATTTTGAGTGCATAGTTATGTATGCGCGGTACAAATGCAGCCACTTCAGTGGGATTGGGACGGAGGCCAAATTGCTAGTCGACCTCTTGACGAGCCAAGCTGTCCTGCTGCAGAATAGTTCGGACCCTCTTGACAGTGTCCGGGAGCTTGGCCGCCAAATTAAGGTTCTGCTTGAAAAGGCCGCTCTGTACTTCTACTGCTAAGGCAGCAGTGTGTTCCTCGGTACAGAGGGAACGTTCTGTGTTTCCATTAACGGTTATGACGCCGCGTGGCCCGGGCATCTTGACCTTGTGGTAAGCATAATGAGGCACCGCATTGAATCAAGCAAATGCGGTTTGTCCGAGCAATGCGTGATAGCCGCTGCGAAAAGGGACGATATCAAAGATTAACTCTTCACTTCGGAAGTTGTCCGAAGATCTGAAGACAACCTCTAGTGTAATTGATCCCGTACAGCGAGCCTCCTCACCTGGTATGACTCCTTTAAAGGTAGTCTTTGCGGGCTTGATCCGTGATGGGTCAATGCCCATTTTGCGCACTGTATCCTGATAGAGCAGATTGAGGCTACTGCCACCGTCCATGAGGACTCGCATCAGGTGGAATCCATCAATGATTGGGTCGAGGACCAGTGCGGCTGAACTGCCATGACGGATACTGGTCGGATGATCCCGGCGATCGAGGGTAATCGGGCATGACGACCATGTATTGAATTTTGGGGCGACTGGCTCTATCGCATAGACGTCCATGAGCGTGCGCTTGCGCTCCCTCTTAGGGATGTGTGTGGCATATATCATGTTCACCGTTTTGACCTGAGGGGGAAACTTCTTTTGTCCCCCTGTGTTCGGTTGCCGGGGCTCCTCGTCATCATCTTTGCTTTGTGATCCCTTTTCCTTGTTCTCTGCATTTTACTTGCCGGCCTGTTTAAAAAGCCAACAATCTCTGTTGGTATGATTGGCAGGTTTGTCCGGGGTGCTGTGTTTTTGCTACGGGCCAGCCAACTATCCTCACCCGCACAGAAGCGGGTCATGAGTGCCGTGAGGGCTGCCATTGACTTCGGCTTTTCCTGGCCGAGGTGGCGGCCGAGCCATTCGTCACGGATGCTATGTTTAAAGGCCGCTAGGGCTTCGGCATCCGGACAGTCGACGATCTGGTTCTTTTTAGTTAGGAACCTAGTCCAGAATTTCCTGGCCGACTCTCCAGGCTGTTGGACTATGTGACTTAAGCCATCGACATCTGGTGGCCGGACATATGTACCTTGGAAGTTGTCAAGGAAAGCTTCTTCCAAGTCCTCCCAGCTGCCAATAGAATTTTCAGGCAGACTGTTTAGCCAGTGCCGAGCTGGCCCTTTGAGTTTTGGTGGGAGGTATTTGATGGCGTGAAGTTCATCCCCGTGGACCATGTGGATGTGGAGAATAAAATCCTCGATCCATACCGTGGGATCGGTTGTTCCATCGTATGATTCGATGTTTACGGGTTTGAACCCTTCTGGGAATTCATGATCCATTACTTCGTCAGTGAAGCAAAGAGGGTGTGCGGCGCCTCTATATCGGGCCGCATCGCGACGTAGCTCCGATGGAGTCCATCTGCGGTTTTTTGCCCGGGCGTGACTAGGTTTGCCACGTCCGAATAGATAGCCGTCCTCGCATGTCAGGGCACGTCCTCGCGATCCGTAGATCAATCTTGTATGTCCTGCTCTACTGTCCAGGTCTTGACGAAGGTCATATGTATAACCCCGAGCTGTCTTATTCCTGCCTTTACGGTGAGGTGGGACAGTCTGGTTTTCGGCTCGAGTTGTCATTTTATCCCGACCGCGCGGTGGTCGGTCAACCGCATTGCGCGATGCTGGTGCGGGCTCTGGTGCCTCGTCATCGAACTGAGGTAGCAATTTGCGCTTCGGGTAACTTTTGGCTGGGCGTTTAAGGCCGTATTCCTCGGCTGCCAGGACATCGGTCCATCTGTCATTGAGCGGGTCTTGATCAGCTTGAAGTTGTTGCTGCTTCTTTTTCAGGCTCCTCGCAGTGGCTATTAGCTGAAGCTTAAAGCACTCCTGCTAGAGAGGTTCCTGAGGCACAATGAAATCTTCGTTGCCGAGGCTCACCTCCTCCTCGGAGAGCGGATGATAACTACCGTCCTCCGAGTCTTCTTCTATGGCATGTTCATCAGGGCTGACTTGCCCATCTTCCCGATTGTCTTGTTCGGCAATTTGTTCGCCGGGGTCTTCTGTGTCTTCGGCACCATCCGGAGTGTTATCGTCTCCTGGTCCGGTGTTGCTGTCCTTGATGCGGCGCGATTTAGAGCGGCGCCGCTGACGACGACGCTTTGGTTGTGTCTTAGGAGGGTCATCCTTCGCTGGGTTCTCCTTGTCGTCGCTGCTATTATCTTTTGGTGCATCCACCATGTATACGTCATATGAGGAAGTGGTCGTCCATCATGCGGTGAACGACGGGTTTTGGGCCTCCTCTTCTCCGGCATCGTCGTCCATACCGTCGATGTCTTCAGAGTCATAGTCAAGCGTGTCGGTTAGGTCTTCGACAGTGGCTATGAAGTGGGTGGTGGGTGGGAAACAAAATTCTCCATAATCACCCTCCAGTTCAAACCGGATATAATTCGGCTAAGAGTCCCCCACTAGGGATATATTCTTTAACGAGTTCAGCACATTGCCTAAAGGTGAGTGCCAGAAGATGTCCGCGGCGCTGAATTCTGCGATCGATGACCGATCCTGCTTGACATACGCGGACGTACATGGCTCGGAACTTATGGCCGGAAACGAGTCCGAGGTTCCGGTGACACAGACATCACTCGAGGTTAGGTCTGTGTGCGGCTCCAACACCGCGGAGTCTGCGGCCTCCGTGGCGGGGTTGAGCTTCCCGTCCTCGGATGGCGCGATCTGCTCTGGATCTAAGTCCAGAGCAGTTACAGGTGCAATTTCCTGAGTATGGCTCGATGATAGATTTAAGTCATGTTCATCATGGCGACGGGGAGCGACTGCCGCAGTCTCGAATCCGTCAAAGATCAGGTCTCTGCGGATATCCGCGACGTATTTCAAGCTCCCTAATCTGACCTGATGGCCAGGGGTGCAGCTGTCGATCTGCTCCAGATGGCCAAACGAGTTGGCCCGCAGGGCGAAGCCACCGAACACGAAGATCTGTCCAGGGAGGAAGGCTTCCCCTGGGACAGCATTGTTGTTGATGATTGAACGAGCCGTCAGCCTTTAGAGGACGGCACATTGGAACTCTCAATGAAAGCACCAATGTGGGTGTCAAAACTGGCGGATCCCAGGTAGGGGGTCCCAAACTGTGCGTCTAAGGTGGATGGTAACAGGAGACGGGGGACACAATGTTTACCCAGGTTCGGGCCCTCTCTATGGAGGTAATACCCTACTTCCTGCTTGATTGATCTTGATGAATATGAGTATTACAAGAGTTGATCTACCACGAGATCGTAATGGCTGAACCCTAGAAGTCTAGCTTGTATGACTATATCTTTTACGGACTAAGCCCTCCGGTTTATATAGACACCGGAGGGTACTAGGGTTACACAAAGTCGGTTACAGAGAAAGGAATCTTCATATTTGGTCTCCAAGCTTGCCTTCCATGCCAAGGAGAGTCCCATTCGGACACGGGTAGAGTCTTCGGTCTTTGTATCTTCATAGCCCATCAGTCCGGCCCATGGCTAACAGGCCGGACGCCCGAGGACCCCTTAGTCCATGACTCCCTCACTGGTAACCTCGGAAGTTCTTCAAACTCCGGATCCCACAGTGGGTCAGGGTGCGAATTTAAGCCCGCCCACCCACCACAAGCAATATTCTCCAAGTAATTCCGGCCCTCCGGACATATGTGACCTAACGTACGTGCGGCAGCAGCCTCGGGAGACAGTTCATCACTTTTGAGCCAGATTCCTCCTTGTTAAAAACAAGATAAAAGACTGCTGCGACGACGACGCAATTTCAGTATTTCACAACAACTGTACGGATGATGGAATCCTTAATGCCCTCAATCGCCGTCGCGTACTGAACTTTGCAGATTTGGCACACATAGTACAGAAGTACTGTGCAATGGAAAGCGCCTGGAAAACTCAGACAGCCCGCTGGGAACCGCAGGCATTTAAGCATCTCCTGGACGAGCAAAAAGGATGCACCCTCGCGGGGCACCTGATCATCATCCCGTGGACAAGAAAATTAAGCCCTTTACGGGACATAGAACTATCCTCGAGGAATGGCTCGATAGGCCATGTCAAATACACATGACGTTGAATACCAAACCAACGCACAGCCTACGGGCATGTTGGATACTCCGGCAAGTGGCCAAGAGCGGTGAGGGTATCCTCACCAAAATTCCCCCAGAGAAGTACTCTTCAGAGGACGACGATCCTGAAGTATTCACAGTCTTTGAGACCTTATCATCAAATAATCGACACGAACGGGTGCTCCGCGACCTTGCCGGCGTCTGCCAAGTAGTAGCAATAAACCCTTGGAACGATACGGCGATTACTTTCAATGCCAATGACGAACCAAGATCCCGCTCAGTCCGGGCACCAGCCGCTCTGGTCCTAAACCCAATAATGGAGGATTTTCGGCTCACTAAAGTGCTAATGGACGGTGGTAGCGAACTGAACCTCATCTATGAGGACACGCTCAACAAAATGCAAATGGACAAGAGTCGCATTGAGCAGAGTAATACAACTTTTCGAGGCATTATACACAGTCGAGAAGCAAGATGCTCAGGGAAAATCAAACTCGACATGGTATTCGGCACGCCAGAGAACTATAGGTCCGAAGAGTTACTCTTCCATGTGGCACCTTTCAACTGCGGGTATCACGCCCTGCTGGGGTGAGACGCATTCACACGCTTTCAAGCTATACCCCATTATGGGTACATGAAGCTCAAGATGCCCGGGCCCAACGAGGTTATCAATATCACCAGTGATCCGGACATAGCACTCCGCGCCGAAAACAAAACCGCCTCCCTGGCCCTCGAGGCACTATTGGAGGCCCTCACGGCCGAAGAATTAACCACCTTACGTTCCACGGTGGATAGGGACGATGTAATCCTCGATAAGAGACCTAAGTCAACTTCCTTCAAACAAGCAGACAAAATAGTTAAATTCCAAGTTCACCCGACGGACCCCAAGAAGACAGCTTCCATTGGGGCACAGCTGGACCCGATGGTCGACGCCGAATTACGCGCGTTCCTGCGCGAGAACTGGGACATCTTCGCCTGGCACCCTTCTGATATGCCAGGAATCCCACGCGGACTGGCCGAACATAGTCTCAATATACTGAAGGGATACAAGCCAGTCAAGCAAACGATGTGGCGATTTTCCAAATCCAAATGACAGGCTATGGGGGAGGAGCTAGCCAAATTACTCGAAGTCGGGTTTATTAGAGAGATCAAACATCCGGACTGGCTAGCCAACCTGGTCATGGTACCGAAGAAGCATAAATCCTGGCGCCTGTGTGTCGACTTCAAAGACCTCAATAAGGCCTGCCCCAAGGACCCCTTCCCACTACCTCGCATCGACCAAATTATTGATGCAACTGCGGGACACGATTCACTGTGTTTCCTCGACGCATACTCTGAATACCATCAAATCAAGATGAGGGAATCCGACCAGGCCGCAACGGCATTCATCACCCCGTATGGGCCTTTTTGCTTCAACACCATGCCTTTCGGGCTCAAGAACACCGGCGCCACTTACCGATGCATGATTCAAACGTGCTTGGAAAAGCAAATCGGCAAGATTGTGGAGGCATATGTAGATGACGTAGTCATCAAAACCAAGCATGTTGAATCATTGGTGGACGACTTACGCCTTACATTCGACAACCTCCGAACATATGACATAAGGATCAATCCGGAAAAGTGTGTTTTCGGCGTCCCCGCCGGCAAACTGCTCGGGTTTATTGTCTCCAATAGAGGAATTGAAGCAAACCCAGCCAAAATCCGAGCCCTGTCACAATTGGCAACACCAACTGACCTCAAGGAGGTCCAAAAATTAGCTGGGTGCATGGCAGCTTTGAGCCGTTTTATCTCCAGATTAGGAGAAAAGACATTGCCATTGTATCGCCTGCTCCGACGCACCGACCACTTTGCGTGGACGGACGCTGCAACAGCCGGACTGGAGGAAATAAAAACTTTCCTAGCAAGCAACCCCATCCTGGCCGCACCAAACGCCGGCGAACCAATGTTGCTCTACATATCTGCAACTCACCAGGTGGTGAGCACGGTCCTCGTCATTGAACGAGAAGAGGAGGGACATAAATTCCCACTCCAAAAACCAGTATACTACGTATCGACGGTCCTTACACCATGCAAATCCCGATACCCGCATTATCAGAAGATAGCATATGCGGTCTTGATGGCATCCCGCAAGCTGTGGCATTACTTTCAAGAGTGCTCGATCACGGTGGCTTCAGAAGTACCACTCAATGATATTATAAACAAACGGGACGCCACCGGCCGGATCGCCAAATGGGCCATTGAGCTCCTACCATTTGAAATAACGTACAAGCCACGCCTAGCCATTAAATCTCAGGTGTTGGCTGACTTCATCGCTGAATGGACAGAGGCCGAACTCCCTAAAGAGTATGTCACGTATTCCAACTAGGTGATGCACTTCGATGGCTCTAAAATGCTAGCCGGACTTGGGGCTGGTGTCGTCTTGACATCCCCCACAGGAGACACAGTCCGTTATGTGCTCCAAATACTGTATATAGACTCTAACAATGCAGCCGAATACGAGGCCCTATTACATGGTCTTCGAATGGTTGTCTCCATGGGCATACAACACCTTGAGGTGCGCGGGGATTCAAACCTCGCAATATCCCAAATAAACGGAGAGTTCGATGCAAAAGATCCGAAGATGGTGGCTTACCGCAACGCCGTACTCAAAATGTCAGCTCAGTTCGAGGGGCTCGAGTTTCATCACGTGGCTTGAGAGAGTAATCAAGCCGCAGACATCCTTGCTCGCATGGGCGCTAAACGCGACCCCGTCCCACCTAACACCTTTGTGGAAAGGATCTTCAAGCCATCCGTGGTGTGGCAGGACGAGAGCGGCAACACTGTTCCGGAGCCGATCATACCCCCAGATTCCGAACACAGTCCCAATATCATTGGGGGCTCGGGCACCGAAATAACACCATCGGCCCACGAAATCATGGTTGTAATTGCCCCGTGGACCGAGCCTTTCCTCGCCTACCTTACTAGGAATGAGCTCCCCGGGGATCAGACTGAGGCCCGTCGCATCGTTCGACGCTCGAAGGCCTACAAAGTTGATGAAGGAGAACTGTACAAGAAAAGTAATACCGGAGTCCTTCAACGATGTATCTACGAAGAAGAGGGACGACAGCTCTTGGCTGAAATACATGCTGGTTTTGGTGGCCATCACGCCGCAGCTTGGGACCTTGTAAGTAAATCCTTCCGTAAGGGTTTCTTTTGGCCCACGGCCCGGGCAGATGCACAGGACCTCGTACAGCGCTGTGTTGGATGCCAGCTTTTCGCTAATCAAAGCCATATGTCGCCCACTGCCCTTCGAACAATCCCAATCACTTGGCCCTTTGCGGTCTGGGGGCTCGATATGGTCGGACCTCTTAAAGGGGGAAGCCATAAGAAGAAATACTTATTGGTTATGGTCGATAAGTTCACTAAGTGGATAGAAGCCAAACCAGTTTAAAAAGCTAAAGCCGGACCGGTGATAGACTTTATATCCGGTGTAGTACACCGTTACGGTGTCCTGCACAGTATTATTACTGACAACGGCTCTAACTTTACAGCCGATGAGGTGAAAACTTGGTGCGCCAATTTGGGCATCAAGCTCGATTACGCCTCCGTATATCACCCTCAGACAAACGGTCAGGTCGAACGCGCTAACGGCATGATAATGAGTGGCATCAAACCCATACTAGTGCGATCTCTGCAAGAATCAGACAAACACTGGGTCGAGGAACTCGACTCTGTACTCTGAGGGCTGCGGACCACGCCCAATCGCACGACCGGATATACACCTTTTTTCATGGTGTACGGTGCGGAGGCAGTCTTTCCTTGCGACATTATTCATGACTCACCTCGAGTGCGTATGTACGAAGAGAGAGAAGCCGAGCTTGATCGGCATGACGACTTGGATGGCCTAGAGGAGGAGCACAATGTTGCGAAGGCCCGTTCCGCATTCTATCAACAGCAGGCTCGGCGGTATCAAAGCAGAGAAGTACGGGCAAAGACTTACAATATCGGTGAACTCATTCTACGCCTACCAGAGAAGAAAAAGGACAAGCTCAAGCCCAAATGGGAGGGTCCCTTCATTATAGATGAAGTTCTCACTGGAGGAGCCTATCGCCTTCGCAATGCTTCGGACAATCGCCTGGAGCCAAACCCATGGAACGCTGCAAGGCTCCGAAGATTCTACGCCTAAGTCCGCACATATACCTTTTTTCTCTTTCCTTCTTTTCTCCCTTTCACTGTTTTCCTTTTCATCATTTCTATACGACTTCTAGCTCGTGTTTGGATAAACCGCACACCTGAGGAGTATACATCCTTAAATGTACATACCCTACAATACCCGGGGGCTTCTTTTCACAAGAAGCTTATTATTATTATTTTTCGAGCATCAAGCTCACCGTATTTATGTGTTGTCTATTCATATATGTCTTTTCTTCGCCATTATATGCACCTTTATGACTTAAATTTTTGCCAAGCTGGGTTGCCTGGCTCCTGTGCTTATGCCCTATGTTCCCGCTTGTTCGGCTAGGGCATAAAGGGAGCACCTCTGTTATTGTTACAGCCGGGTTATCCGGACATGTACCTCAGACGGGTGAAGCCGAAAGCTAGCATTCTTAAGGGAATGATTGGTCGGTGAGCAAAAGAAGAACTACCCTCGTTGCAATACAAAACCCCTAGACTATAACGCGTACTGTGATTTTTTTTAGAATCACAGCTTCGGTATGCACAAAAAACCCGCATACTGGCCCAGGGAGAGGAATCCTTAATGGAACTATTCTCTCTAGAAGATGTTTCTTACAATCAAATGTAATATAACATAACTCCCCGAATACAACTAGTCTGTTCAAGCAACTATGACCAGACTGCCTGGTTTCCGAACATACTTTGGTGTTTACCTACGGTATAGTATTCGGAAACACTCCAAACCTAGGGTTTTCGGAGGTCGAAGCAGAAATTCTGCCAGGACAATCGTTTTACAAATTCGGCTGGAGACAAGTGTGTCGATAAAAGTACTTTGCTACTTGGACTCAAAAACTTCTTCTTCCTCTAGACCCTCTAACAGGTTGTCTAGTTTACAATCTTGTTGGGAAAACTTGGCGGCCACCTTCACTTGGTCATACACCAGGCTGACCAGAATTTCTTCTCCATCGGATCCTCGAGGTCCGACCTGCGCCATATGATTTGGATCAAGTCTGGTGTACCGTGTTTTTACCATGGCCCATGCTTCCCGAGCACCTTCTTGGCATGCTGATATCTTCCACAACCCAAAAGGGCGCCGAGCTCCCTTGAATAAATTCACGAGTTCCTCCATACTTCCTGGAGGAGAATCGGCTAGCCATAAAGCCTTAGCGATGTTTCTCATTGCTTTTCGCGCTCGCTCATGCACCTTGGACAGCTCTTGTAGCAGGTCACCTTGAAATCCAGACACCTCTTCTTCGGGCCTCCCAGTCGACACACCTACAGAAATAAACTGGTTAGGATTCACATCAGCGAACTGTATGACAGTAAGTTAAAAGGCATACTGAATATGCCGCCTCTCAGCTTTCTGTTCTCCTTTAGGGCGTCCGCCAGTTGGGCTCGCACGTCTTTCTGCTCTTCGCCGAGCTGGGTGTTGGCATCTTGCAGCTTGTTCTTCTCGTCCCTGGTCCGTGTCAGTACACGTTGACCAGCGGCCTCTTGCCTTTCAGCATGTTCTTTATCCAACTGCGCAGCCTTTAGTTTCTCTTCCAGCTGATCCGTCGATCCTGCCATCGTAAAATACAGCAGTTTTTATTCACATAAACATTACTGGCACATGATTATATTTTCCGGACAGAAGGGGACATTACCAGTCGGCGCCTCCTTGGATTTCTCCAGTTTGTCGGTAACAGCAGTCAGCTGGGTCCGACACTGTTCTAGATCCCGAGATAGCATGTTGTTCTTCTCCATGAGTACCTGATTATACATCGATCCTTAAAATTAGTTGCTTCAACTGTTTTCAAGTCTCGGAGGCTACTGGTATATGACTATTAAATCTACACAAAATGATCTTACCAGCATATCCTTTGAAAGCTGGTAAGTGGCTCCAGCAAGCCCATCTCGAGCAGCTCATATATATGCAGCCGCCGAGCTGAAGGCATTGAATGCCTCTTCAGTAAAGTTAGGATCACGCATAGCTGCCCTCCGGTGCCGATGGTTCATTGCACTCTCCACTTCGGAGTTGGTGACAGACACATTATCCGAATCATCGAAGAGAGGATAATCCGGCATTGCACCCGTATCAACTCTAGCCCTAGAGGCAGGGTCCGGGGTCGGATTGGTGGACATATGTTCGGCAAGGTCTCTGGATTTAGTCTGGTGAATGCTCTTCCTGAAATATGGCACAGCAGAAAAATGTCACAGTTCGGTATGTTTGCCACAGGGCGTAGTGAAAACCGTACCTTTTTTATGAAGGTAGGGGCTTGGAAGTATCGCCGTCCACCTTTCTTTTCGAAGACCCGGGTTTTGTCGGCGCCCCCTTCTTAAGGGATGATCCCGATGCGGCGTGGCGAGATGAGCGCCGCCCCTTTGAAGCGCGAGACAGTGCAGTGGGTGAGGCGCGATGGGAAAACTCTTTTGGAGGATATGCTCCCTGGGCACTTACATGGGAAGAAGGGAGAAGGCCGGGGTAATCGGCTACAATGGCCACTTCTGTGCCGTCATAGCTCGCTTGATAGAAGACCCCCTCCTTGAGCTCCGTGGATATATCCGGATCCTCCTCAAATCTGGGATCCAGGTCCCGAATATGGTCCTCCGGCTGCGGAGTAGGGCTGTAGATCCCCGTGGTGGCCTTCCTTCATTCCTGTTAAAAGTGGTTGGGTTAAGTTAAACTAGTTGCGACCCAGGAAGAGGATTGAGTGAGGTTCTGGATTAAAAGCTTACCCATCTAGGGGGTTGTACATGGAAAAGCCCTCTCGGCACTTAAGGCGAGTGAATTCTTCTTTCTCCCCTTTATAAAGATCAGCCAACATGGCGACCAGCGCGGCAAAATTGTCCGGACCCTTGCGCCCGTAGCGAGATGTATCATCCTCCCCGTTGTAGTTCCACATGGGGAGTCCTCTGGATTGGAGTGGCTGAACACCTCGCGTTATGGAAATCGCCATGACCTCAATAATGGACAGTCCGGATTGGGCGAGTATTTTTATCTTGTCCATTAACATCTTGACCTCCGCACTATCTGCCTCCTCGAGGCTCCGGTGACGCCAGTTGTGGCGCTTTTTTAATGGAGCATTGGAAAATTCAGGAAGTCCTCGTTGGATTGGGTCCGAGAGAACGACGTCTTCAATATAAACCACTCCGAGGGCCACTCTTCGGATGCCTTCTTCGGAGTGTCGGATAGGTATCCTGTCTCAGCTATGCGCCATAATTCGGCGCCGCCCACCTCGAATATGGATCCCTTTTGGGAGCGAGGGACGAGGCAGAAAAGCTTCCTCCATAGCTCGAAATGGGCCTCATAGCCTAGGAACAGCTCGCAAAGAGCGACGAAGCCAGCGATGTGCAGAATGGAGCCCGACATGAGATTGTGTAGTTGGAGGCCATAGTACTCTGGGAGACCTCGGAGGAAAGGATGGACTGGAAATCCAACGCCTCTTAAGAGAAAGGAAACGAAGCACACTCGCTCCCCTTCTGAAGGATTCAAGAATTTTTCTGCCAGGGCTTCGCCAGTAAAAGAAGTTAATCCCGCCCGAACGGGGACTAGATCCGCAGGGGGACCTGGAGCTTGGTCAGCTGGGCATGGGATGCGAAGCAGCTCTCAATCGCCTTTTTGAGGGCCGTGGGGGCGGGAGGAAGAACTAGGAGCGCTGGCCATGATTGCGTGGTTTCTTGAGGCAAGTTCTAAGGATTTTCGCCTGGTATGGAATGACATCTGAGATCTAATCTCCTTAAATAGACACCTTCCGTACGCTGTCGAGGGGTTATGTGTAAAAGCGCTTGGACCCTTCGTATTCGTTGCCACGTGGAAGCTGAGGCGACGGAAGCACAGAAGCCGAAGGGTATGGAATTTAATGTAAAACCGAGCTGTTTGAAGAATTCACCTTACCAAGACCGAAGATATAAGGGCCGAGTATGGCCCTTCGGTTCAGATGCTTTGAAGTATTCGGTGGAGGAACCCGCGTTGCATTGCCGAAGACAAATTGCGCGCCGGACACGTTGTCATTGAAGACTGGTTTAGGGGCTACTGCGGGAGTCCTGGATTAAGGGTCCTCGGGCGTTCGGGCAATGTGACGTGGGCCGGACTGATGGGCCATGAAGATACAAGACAGAAGACTTTCCCCCATGTCCGGATGGTACTCTCCTTGGCGTGGAAGGCAAGCTTGGCATGCGGATATGAAGATTCCCTTCTCTGTAAACCGACTCTGTACAACCCTGGCCCCCTCCGGTGTCTATATAAACCGGAGGGTTTAGTCCGTAGAGGTAATCATAATCATACATGCTAGACATCTAGGGTTTAGCCATTACGATCTCGAGGTAGATAAACTCTTGTAACCCCTATACTCATCAAAGTCAATCAAGCAGGAAGTAGGGTATTACCTCCATTAAGAGGGCCCAAACCTAGGTAAACATTGTGTCCCCTGCCTCCTCTTACCCTCGATCCTTAGACGCACAGTTCCGGACCCCCTACCCGAGATCTGCCGGTTTTGACACCGACAATCTCCCTCTCGCAGATCTAGTCTCTGTGCGAGCGAGATTGGCCTCGATTGGCAATGATGTGCTAGCAGAGAATTTCCCCAACCCCAATAAGGAGGAGAGGGTGTGCTTCGTTTTGTTTCTTTTGCGGGGCTTAGGATTTCCGATCCACCCCTTTCTTAGGGGTCTGTTGAATTTCTACGGAATCCAGCTGCACAACCTCACCCCAGGTTCTATTCTGCACATCTCGGGTTTTGTCGCTCTCTCCAAACTGTTTCTGGGCTGCGAGGCTCATTTTGAACTATGGAGAAAGTTCTTTTGGCTCGCCCCTCATCATCGAGGAGGTTCCATATTTGAAGTGGGCGGCGCTGAAGTATGGCGCATAGCCGGATCAGGTTACCCTATCAGAACCCCCAAGGAGGTATCCCAAGAGTGGTCTTTGGAATGGTTTTACATTGAGGACGTTTCCCTTCCGGACCCAGTTCGGGTAGTCTCCCTGAATTCTCCAGTTCTCCTTTGAAGAAATGCCTCAATTGGCGCCCCCGGAGTCCCAAGGAAGAAGGTAGTGCGGAAGTGAAGAGGTTGGTCAGCAAGGTCAGATTACTTGCTCATTCCGAGCTATCGATAATCGAAGTCATGGCCATCGCGATAAAGCGATGTATTCAGCCCCTCCAGTCTAGAGTGACCCCTTTATGGTGTTACAACGGAGAGGACGACACATCTCATTACAGATGCAAGGGCCCGGATAACCCAGCCAAACTGGCCATAATCCTGGTCGATCTTTATAAGGGGGAGAATGAAGATTTCCTCCATTTAAATTGCCGGGAAGGCTTTTCCATGTACAACCCGATTGAATGGGTAAGCTTTTGATTATCAGCACTTTTCTATGTCGTTATCGAGCCATGCTAATCAAATTGTCTTTGTTGTCTTAAAGCAGTCATGGAGGAAGGTAGTCGAGAACATTCATTGCCCCTCCCCACAGCCAAAGGATTATGCTCCCAACGAAGACCCCGGCTTCCGTGAGGATCCAGATATATACATAGAGTTTGATGATGGAGTATTTTATCTAGCGAGCCTTGACGGCTCGGAAGTGGCAGTTACGGCCGACTATCAACGCCTTTACCCTTTCTCCATCGTAAGTATTCGGAAAGCTTCCATAAAAAGGAGCCCCTATTTGCACCTTATCCATCACAATAAACTGTGCTTCATAGGATCAACACTTAGCAAGCCACACTCCATCGAGAGCGGCCTCTAAGAAGGCAGCCTCTACACAGGGCGATCGTTCAAAACAAAAGGAAACCGGGAGCGCTGTCGAGCCCCCTCCTTCTTCAAAGAGGTATGTCCTTTGATATGTGCCTAAGGATGAGATCAGATTTTAAAACTTTTCCTCCACCTTTATTTCACGAGGAGCACACGACAAACTGTGGGCAAATGCCCTACTAGCCGAGTATCAGCTAATCCGGCCTCGGGCTCGTCAACCAGGACGAGAGCTGATACAGTGCCAGATCCGCCCCCTCATGAGGATTCGGATGACGTATACGTCACAAATTCCGAGGTGGAGAGCGTGATGAATCATCCCGACTAAAAGAGTCCATGTGCGCTCCAGTTTTTTTACTGAACATGAATTTACCGCCCTCAGCTCGGTGGATGCATATATCCGAGCCGCCTGGGACGGACTTGCTGGAGTTACTCAACTATTTTCAAAGGATATGTAGGTAATAGTTTGTGCAAATTTAATAGATATATGCCAGTAGCCCCCGAGACTTGAAGTGGTTAGGCCAACCGATTTAAGGATCATTATGACCTGCAGGTTCTGAGGGAGAAGACCAACGTGCTATCCCAGGAGCTGAAAACAAACCAGACGAAGTTGAATGCCGCCACCACGGAGCTTGAGGAGATGAAAAAGCCACAATGACCACTGATCAGAAGAACAAACTCGAGGAGGAAAAGGATAAGCAAGTCGAAGAGATAAAGAGCTTAAAGGCTCAGTTATCGGTCGCGCAAAAAGAGAATAAGAAGTTGAAAGGCGGCATATTCAGTATGACCTTTCGAACCATCCAAGGGACTCATAGTATCCCATAATTCGGATTGTCACAACTCTTTTGTTGCAGGTCTGCTAACTGGTCGGCCTGAAGAGGAAGTATCCGGATTTTGAGGCGACGTGCTTAAGGAGCTGTCCGTGGTGCATGAGCGGGCCCAGAAAGCTACGATAAGTATGGCTAAGGCCCTATGGCCATCCGATGCCCCTCCAGAAAGTATGGAGGGGTTGTGTCACGACCGGATTTTCGGGATATTAACTTCCCAGAAAGCGGCCTTTGTGCTCACCAGCCCCAGGATTACTGTTAGCTGATGAGGCACCAACTTGATACAAGAATTCCAAGCAAAGAACAAAAATATGTAGTACAAGACCATTGTGGCCAAGGGTACAACACTTGGTTTCTAATGGTTGATGGCGGAAGCGGTTTATGGTACATCTGCGTCTATGGGACTCCATTTCCCACAAGAACAGCTGACCAGGATAACTCCTATCTTCGCGAGGCTACTATCGCCTTTACATGGGTTCCGGGGCTGCCGTTGAAACGCTCTTCTCCACGCAAGAAATCTGGCCAAGACAATAGCCAGGGACAAGACAGTGAGTACGTTTGAATGTACTCGCAAACATTAAGAACACGGGTATAATATAGCAAGGGATAATCATGCTCCAAAATAATCATGATTATACGTCTGTCACAAATTAGATGAAAATCTGAGATGCACGCATGCGGGAAGAAACATGAACATGCAATATGGGAGTAAAATGGAATGCACTGAGCGAGTGTCTGAAATGACTCCTCAAAAGGTTGCAAATAAATTGACAATGCCGCAGTCGGGCGTCTGAGCGACACCACATAAAGGGCTTATAAGGAATAAATGAATAACAAACATGCCACAGTCGGGCGTCTGAGCGACACCACATAAAGGGCTTATAAGGGATAAATAAATAACAAACATGCGCGTCTGAGTGACACCACATAAAGGGCTTATAAGGGATAAATAAATAACAAATATGCCACAGTCGGGCGTCTGAGCGACACCACATAAGGGCTTTTGAATAATAAAAGAAAGACAAAACATGCCGCAGTCGGGCGTCTGAGCGACACCACATAAAGGGCTTATAAGAATAATCACAGTGAGTATCCAGGAGGTAGAACCATCCCAGGGATGCTCAATAAAATACATATTGTAAATGGTTAGTCCATGATAATAAAGATCATAATCCATATGTGCCACAATCATAAACAATATTTAGTTCAGCCGTTTCTCCATCCGAAAACCGATATTATGATCTAGTCAAGCCGTGTCTCCATCCGAATACCGTTACTAAGATCTAGTCAAGCCATGTCTCCATCCGAATACCGTTACTAAGATCTAGTCAAGCCGTGTCTCCATCCGAATACCGTTACAATGATCTATCTCAGACTGTAGTCCTTACACAAGGATGTGGCTGTCCGAAAAGATATAACCTCTGCAAAGGGTGTACTCTTTTCCCATGAGTAACGGATTTATTTAGTCCATCGGGACTAATTCCGCCTACGGCCTTTTAATTGAAAACACGCCTGACCTGCACACACCAGCTTAACTTACCGGTGTCTGGAATCACCCACGACACCCGCCAAGCAAAACTCTAAGTGGGGAGGCTACAACCTCGACGTAGCATGGGATCAAATTTATATTCGCGCGCTCTAAGGGGTGCCCCCCTCTCGGTCCCAACCGGAAACACCCATGCCCCCGGACCAGGTGGCATGCCTACCGGAGGCCTCCGGTATCTTCCACCATGGCCTCTCTATACGGTGTGTGCCTTGGCAAGGGGTTGACAACTTACTGAACCGTACCCTGCCTGCGACAGGGACAAGTGGCAGTACAAAACAAGTAGGGGAAGTCACTGAACAAGACTCGACCTATGACCGACTCAGGAGGTCCAAGTATTCACAGAATGATTAACACAACCAAAAATATTTCCATCAACAGACAGAATCACCGCTCATCAAATCTCATCAGGCCATACCGGACACACTTGTCCTGACGAGGAACTAGGGACAAGCTCGTGTCTACCCAAGACCACGACTTTCCCGGCTTCCTTCCGGTATGCATGAGGGGTTCACGAGGATGATCACTCTCACCAACATATCCATTAATAACAGCAAGGTATCTCCAGAAATGCACTCATCCGTGTGGTTTTACCGTTACATAAAAATAACGCATGCTCCAAGTCAAAGTGGTGTCGAAACCGTATCAAAACACCACACAAAAATATTATGCCAGAGTTCAGAAATGCTTGCCTTCAAGAGTATGCAAAGGATGCACTTTTTGAAAGCTTTCCCTTTTCTCCATTTCCTATTTTGATAAATATTCAAATAACAAATAATTCAAACACAGTACAAAAAGTTGTCCCAAATATTTTTGAAATAAATCTTAAAATAAACTAGATGAAATTTGAGGAAGGTAGGAAAAAGAATCAACTTATTTGGAGTTTTATTTTAAAAGATATAGCTGGTCAAAGTCTGGTCAAATCTCTGTTTTAATAAAAACCAGAAAAAGAAAATGTTCGGGGGAGAATACGCTTTCGAAACAGAGAAGACATACTCGGGACTTATCCGCCTTCACTTAACCAGAGCGAACGGCGCGCGGGTCACTGACAGTGGGTCCAGAGGGCCCACTGGTCAGGTTTGACCGTTCTTCCCTCTCCCTCCTCTCCTCTGCCCGAACGGGAGCGGGGCTCCGGTGATCGCCGGCGATGAACGGCGGCCCCTCGAGGGCACCTGAGGCCAGGGACGGATCGGCCAGACCGAGGCGGTCCTCTCGGTGGGCGCTAGGCAGGTGGGGACGGAGGAGGTCACCGGCGGCGAGCTCCGCGGCGGACGGAGGTTCGGGAGCAAAGTGAGCTTCGGGCTATGGTGGTCCTTGGTCGAGGCTGAGTCGCTAGGCAGCTCCGCAAGGCTATGGGGAGACTCTTGGTGGCGTTGGATGGGCGGGGAAGAGCCTGGCTGCGACGTATTGCACCGGAGCTCGGCGGCGGCCGAACTGGCCGGAGTTGGGGAAGCTGGCCTCTCCCGGCCAATCCACTACTAGGGGAGAACTAGGGGAGAAGTCTGAGGTCGCCTGAGGTCTTGCACGAGTTCGGGGATCCCTTAAATAGGCGCTCGGGGTTGGGCCGCGGCGGCTGAGGATAAGATCGCCGGCGACAGCCGTGCTGTAGCTGCAGGGCGACGTGGTGGCGACGAGCGCGTGCCGACGGGCTTCGAGATAAGACCGAGCTGTTCATAGGGGCAGCTGGCGCGCTGGTGTGGTTTGGGCTGCGCCGCCCATGGCAGAGGCTCGCTGCCGACGCCGGCGTGCCGCCAAGACTTCTGCCAGCGGCGCTGTAGGGCATCAGGGGTGGCGTGGAGAGTGGGCGAGGTAGTGCGCGGTTCAGCGGGCAAGCAGGGGCCAGGGACGGGACGCGACGAGGGCGGCAGTGCGACGCGGCGGCTCAGTGCGCGCGCGTGCAAAACGTGCGCTCTGGGCACGCCCAGAGCACGCACGGGACCTGCTCGACAAAATGCCAGGGCAGTCTAGAGCGCGAGGGGGAGGCTGGCAACTAACAGGACTAGGGTAGGGATAGCTAGGAGCTCCGGGGACATGGTTGCTGGGTCAGTGGATCAAGATCATAGTGCAAACTAGGAAACATGCCCAAAACTGGCTGTGCACACTAAGTGTTCGACAGAATGCCAAGGGCATTTAGGCAACTCTTGGAGTGGCCAAAATCTCCAGATCAGGGTCTCTTTAGATGTAGGAGATGATGGCAAGATCACTTGGGCAAAACTAGAAACTTGCTAGTGCAGGTTTTTGAAAAATCTCAGTTTTGGCCAGAAAGAACAGGGGCTCATTGCAGGCACTTAAAATCCTCCAATGGGTCCAATCTCCTGGTCTTAAGGGTTTTGCAGGGAGGGCTAAAGGTAGGAAAAAGCTCAGGGGCACTAGAGCAAAATAAAATAGGGTTGCAGTACAAATCACCAAACTGGACCAGAATGAAAAAGAGGTTGATCTACTCAAATTTTTCAAAGAACAACATTGGGTTTTTGCATTAAACTTAATTATATGCCTCTACTGACATCTCCAAACATTTGGAAGAATTTTTAAAGGAATATTTAAATAGGTTGTAGTGCAAAAATGCCTACTGGACCAGATTTGAAAAGTTGATGTAGAGCTCAAAATCCCCAATGACCACAAGATATTTTTGCATAAAATTGATGTGGGAACACCACATGACATCCCCAAATTTTGGTGGGAATTTTAAATGCATTTGTCAAATGGTTGCAGTGCAAAAAGGGGCTCCAAAATTATGAAAGATCATTTTAAAGGCATTAAAGTTCATGGAAATTAATCATGCAAATAAATCCATTGATATAGAATTGTTTTTATAAAAGAGCATATAAGTCCAATAGAACTTTTGGAAAGTTCCACTTGAGGTAAAACCCATAATATCCAAAGAGTAAATCCAGACAAATGGAAAAGTTTTATTTCTTGGCAAAATTTTAATTGATAAAACAAGGTCAAAAATTTGGGGTGTCACAGGTTGGCGAACCTGTTCAAAGGTGCCCTGCACCGTTTCGAGCTATGGAAGGCGTCTGCATGCCGGGAAGGTGCACGAGAGGCGTGGGCTATGGTGAAAACGCGCTACACCGGACTCGATCTGAATCATATGGCCCGAGTTGGACCTCAAGGACCAGACGGAAAAGATATTCCCGTGAACTTGGTATATGACCAAGTGATGATAGCTGCGAAATATTCACAATAAGACTGTATTTTAGACAGTCTTATAGATGGCATAGACAAAGAGTGGGCGTTCGATTCAATGTATCAATGTACTTTATCATCGAACATATCTCCAACTGAACATGTCAAAATTTGTCACCGCAGGCTTTTGGCTTCAACCTCCGAACCAAGAAGGTGGAGTGTTTCCGGATACCATGTTAGAATGTAAGAAACATTCATTATGTCCGGAAACCAGGCAATCCATTCATATTGCTCAAACAGACAAAATTTGTTCGGGGAGTCATGTTATATTACTTATATAACGTTAGAAACATCTTCCAAGAAAAATAGTTCCGTTAGGGGTTCCTTTCCTTGGGTTGGCATGCTTAATTATGCATGCCTAGGCTTTGATCCGAATTACGGGAATCCTATCCCGTGTTTGTTTTAAAGAGTTACAAAAACATAAACAATCTGTCATTGCTTGCCGACCAATTATTCTCTTAAGAACGCTAGCTTTCGGCTTCACCCGTCTGAGGTACAGGTCCGGATTACCCGGTTATAGCAATCGCAGAGGTGCTCCCTGTACACCCTAGTCGAACAATCGGGAACGTAGGGTATAAACACAGGAGCGAGGCAACCCATCTTGGCAAAAACTTAAGTCATAGAGGTGCATATAATGGCAAAACGTGTATATAACGAACGACATAGACAATGTAAGCCACAAGCTTTTAGTAATAAGCTTCGTCAAAGAAGCCCCCAGTCATAGTGGGGTGTATACATTTAAAGATGTGTACCCCTAACAGTTCAGCAGATCCGAACATACCCTGGGATGTATATAAAAAAAGGAAAAACTAAAAAGAAGAGGAGAAAAAAGGAAACTAGAAAAAACAAAAAGGGTGCGGCCGAACTATCCGTAGAATCGTCGGAGCCGAGCAGCGTTCCATGGATTCGGCTTAAGGCAATTATCCGATGCATTACGAAGGCGGTAAGCTCCTCCTGTGAGAACTTCATCTATGATGAAGGGGCCCTCCAATCTTGGTTTGAGCTTATCCTTCTTCTTCTCAGGGAGGCGCAAAACGAGTTCGCCGATGTTATAAGTCTTGGACCGCACTTCTCTGCTTTGGTATCGCCTAGCCTGTTGTTGATAAAATGCAGAACGGGCTCGTGCAATATCACGCTCCTCTTCAAGGCCATCTAGGTCGTCCTGTCGATCGACCTCGGCTTCTCTCTCTTCGTACATGCACACTCGAGGCTAGTCATGAATAATGTCACAGGGCAAGACAGCTTATGCGCCGTACACCATGAAAAAAGGTGTGTATCCGGTCCTTTGATTAGGCGTACTCCGCATCCCCCAGAGCACGGAATCGAGTTCCTCAACTGAGTGCTTATCTGACTCCTGTAGGGAGCGCACCAGTCTGGGTTTAATGCCGCTCACTATCTGGCCATTGGACTATTCAACCTGACCGTTTGTTTGAGGGTGGTAGACGGATGCATAGTCGAGTTTAATGCCCAAGTTAGCGCACCAGTTTTTCACCTCATCGGCTATAAAATTGGAGCCATTATCAGTGATGATGCTGTGTGGGACACCATAACGGTGTACCAAGCCGGATATAAAGTCAATCACTGGCCCTGCTTCAGCCGTTTTTACTGGTTTGGCCTCTATCCACTTAGTGAATTTATCCCCCATAACCAGTAAATATTTATTCTTGTGGCTTCCCCCTTTAAGGGGTCCGACCATGTCTAGCCCCCAGACCGGGAAAGGCCAAGTGATGGGGATTGTTCTTAAGGAAGTGGGAGGCATATGACATTGATTGGCAGCATTGCACAAGGGCTTGTGCGTCCGGTCAGGCCGTTGGCCGGAAGAAACCTGTCCGGAAAGCCTTGCTTACGAGGGCCCGAGCTGCAACGTGATGGCCGCCTAGACTAGCATGTATTTCAGCCAAGAGTTGCCGTCCCTCCTCTTCGGAGATGCACCTTTGGAGGACTCCAGTAGTGTTTTTCTTGTATAGTTCACCTTCATGAACTTTATAGGCTTTAGAACGTCGAACTATGTGACGGGCCTCATTTTGATCATCGGGAAGCTCCTGCCTATTAAGGTAGGCCAGGAAGGGTTTGGTCCATGGAGCAATAATGGCCATGTTTTCATGAGCAGAGGGTGTTATTTCGGTATCCGAACCCCCGATGATATTTGTATTGTGTTCGGCTGCTGGGGACATGATCAGGTCCGGACTGGTGTTTCCGCTCTCATCCTACCACACCACGGATGGCTTAAAGAGCCTTTCCACAAAGGTATAAGGCGGGAAGGGGTCGTGCTTGGCGCATGTTCAAGCAAGGATGTCCGCTGCCTGGTTACTGTCAAGAGCGACGTGATGAAACTCAAGCCCCTCGAACCGAGCCGATATTTTTAATATGACATTTCAATACGCCGCCATTTTTGGATCTTTTGCATCGAACTCTCCATTTATCTGGGATATTGCGAGATTTGAATCACCGCGCACCTCTAGGCGTTGTATGCCCATGGAGATAGCCATTCGGAGACCATGTAGAAGTGCCTCGTATTCGGCTGCGTTATTGGAGTCCGTATACACGATTTGCAGCACGTAGCGGACTGTGTCCCCCGTAGGGATGTCAAGATGACACCAGCCCCCATTCCAGCTAGCATTTTAGAGCCGTCGAAGTACATGATCCAGTTGGAGTATGAACCGTACTCTTTAGGGAGCTCGGCTTCCGTCCACTCGGCGACGAAGTCGACCAACACCTGAGATTTAATAGCTCAGTGCGGCTTATATTTTATTTCAAATGGTAAGAGCTCAATGGCCCATTTAGCGATGCGGCCGATTGCATCCCTGTTGTTTATATTGTCATTGAGTGGTACTTCGGATGCCACCATGATCGAACACTCTTGAAAATAGTGCCGGAGTTTTCGGGATGCCATAAAGACCGCGTAAGCTATCTTTTGGTAGTGAGGGTATCGGGATTTTCATGGTGTAAGGACCTCCAATATGTAATACACTGGTTTCTGGATGAGGAATTTATGTCCCTTTTCCCCTCGCTCGACGATGAGTACGACGCTCACTACCTGGTGAGTTGCGGATATATAAAGCAACATAGGCTCACCAACACTTGGGGCGGCTAGGATTGGGTTGCCTGCTAATAAGGTTTTTATTTCTTCCAATCCGGCTGTAGCCGCATCCGTCCACTCAAAGTTGTCGGTGCATCTTAGCAGTCTATAAAGTGGTAATGCTTTTTGTCCTAATCTGGAGATGAAGTGGCTCAACGCTGCCACACACCCTGCTAGTTTTTGGACCTGTTTTAAGTCTGTTGGTATGGACAGTTGTGACAAGGCTCGGATTTTGGCTAGGTTTGCTTCAATTCCTCTATTGGAGACAATGAACCCTAGTAGCTTTCCGGCTGGAACACCGAAAACGCATTTTTCCGCATTGAGTCGTATGTCATATGTTCAGAGGTTGTCAAATGTGAGGCGGAGATCGTCCACCAATGATTCGACGTGTTTAGTCTTGATGACCACGTCGTCCACATATGCTTCCACTGTCTTGCCGATTTGCTTTTCCAAACATGTTTGAATCATGCGTTGGTAAGTGGCACCAGCATTTTTAAGCCCAAAAGGCATAGTCTTGAAACAGAAAGGCCCGTACGGGGTAATAAACGCCGTTGCGGCCTGGTCAGACTCGTTCATTTTAATCTAATGGTATCTGGAGTAAGCATCAAGGAAACACAATGAGTCGTGTCCCGCGGTCGTGTCAATAATCTGGTCAATGCGGGGCAATGGGAAAGGGTCTTTGGGGCAAGCCTTATTGAGGTCTTTGAAATCAACACATAGGCGCCAAGACTTATCCTTCTTCGGCACCATGACCAAGTTGGCTAGCCAATTTGGGTGTTTGATTTCTCTAATGAACCCGACTTCGAGTAGTTTGGCTGGCTCCTCCCCCATAGCTTGTCGTTTGCGTTCGAAAAATCACCGCAGAGTTTGTTTGACTGGTTTAAACCCCTTGATTATGTTGAGGCGATGTTCGGCCAGTCTGTGTGGCATCCCGGGCATGTTCGAAGGGTGCCAGGCAAAGATATCCCAATTTTCATGCAGGAACACTCGTAGGGCAGCATCTGCCGTCGGATCCAGCTGTTCTCCAATGGACGCTGTTTTGTTAGGATCCATCGGGTGCACTTGAAAATTAGCTATTTCATCCGCTGGTTTGAAAGAGGTGGATTTAGGTCCCTTATCGAGAATCACAACATCCTTGTCCATCGTGGATCGCAGGGTGGTTAGTTCTTCGGCCGCAAGGGCTTCGGATAGTGCCTTAAGGGCCAAGGATGCGGTTTTGTTTTCGGCGCGGAGTGCTTTATCTGGGTCACTTGCAACTGTGATTATTCCATTGGGCCCTGGCATTTTAAGCTTCATGTACCCGTAATGGGGTATGGCTTGGAAGCGTGAGAAGGCTTCCCGCCCCAAAAGGGCATGATATCCGCTATTGAAGGGAGCTACGTGGAAGAGCAACTCTTCGGTCCTGTATTTCTCAGGCGTGCCGAATACTACATCATGTTTGATTTTCCCCGAACATCATGCTTCTCAACTGGGGATGATGCCTCGAAAGGTGGTACTGCTTTGCTCGATGTGTGCTCTGTTAATATGCATTTTGTCGAGCGTGTCCTCGTAGATGAGGTTAAGTCCACTGCCTCCGTCCATGAGCACTTTGGTAAGTCGGAAGCCATCCACTATTGGGTTTAAGACCAAGGCGGTGGGTGCTTGGACTGATCAGGCCCTTGGTTCGTCGTCAGCGGTGAAAGTTATTGCCGCGTCGTTCCATGGGCTCATTGTGGTTACGTGGTTAATTTTGGCGAGGTCGCGGAGTGCCCTTTTGCACCGATTATTTGAAGAGAAGGTCTCAAATACCGTAAAGACATTAAGGTCGTCATCCTCCAGAGAATGCTTCTCTAGAGTAGCAGTGGTGAGGATAACCTCACCGCTTTTAGCCACTTGCCGGAGTACCCAACATGCCTGAAGGCTATGAGTTGGTTCGGTGCTCAGCATTGCATGTATCTGATAGGGTTTGTCGAGAAGTTTGTCAAGAATTGACCTACGTCTTGCAAAGGGTTTGTTTTTCTTGCCGATGGGCTGATGATTGGATGCCTCGTAAGGGTGAACCCATTTTGCCCGGGCAGTGCCCTGCTTAAAGGCAGCAGGTTCCAATTGGTTTTTTGGGCTTTCCATGTCCTTTCCATCGTGCAGTACTTCCGTGCTACGTGCGATAGTTTCGTGAAACTCTGTATGCGGCGGTGGTCGAGGGCATTCCGAATTCCCTCATCGGTGCAATTGTGATGAAAAACTGAGACCGGATCATCATCGCATCAATCTTTGATCTTGTTTTTGACAAGTAGAAACCTGGCCCAAAAGTGATGGACCATTTCCTGAGGTTGCTGCCGTACATACATCAAGTTGTATATGTCTGGAGGGCCTGAATTGCTTGGAGAGTATTGATTGTGGTGGGCGGATGGGCTAAAACTTGAATCCCGGCCCAAAATTGTGTCCGGAGCTTGTAAAATCTCCAAGGTCACCGGTTCGGGTCTAGGAAGATCCAAGTGCTCCCCGGACCCTAAGTCCGACCCTGAGTTTGGGGGCCGCGGGGTCTCCTCCGAAGGAAGACTATCCGGTACAATGGATTCGGAGATCCGAACATAGCTGGTTTTTAACTTAGGGGAAGAAGTGTTCTTGTCTCGTTCCTCGACGACTGCCACCAGGTGAGTGATCGGCGGGAGATTGATTTCCCTCTGGTCGGGTTTAAGCCCGATCCGATCATAATCCGTTGAAAGCCCCAGGGCGGCGATGCGATCTAGCAGCTCGTTCAAGGACGAGATGTTTGTCCAATCCATCTTTTCGGAGTGTTCGAGACCGATGCGGAGCTGATGTTTGGCGGTCGCGGGGGGCACCGTCGGCTTGATGGCCGTGTGGCTGCCCATGGTGAAACCGCCGAGCTGAAGGACCTGTCCTAAACTTAGGATCCTTCCAGAAGTGATATCGTTGTTGATGATGAGGCGAGCCATCGATCCTTCTATCGACAACACAACGGAACTCTCAATGAAAGCACCAATGTCGGTGTCAAAACCGGCAGATCTCGGGTAGCGGGTCCCGAACTGTGCGTCTGAGGTTCAATGACTAAAGATCTCGGGTAGCACCAATGTTTACCCAAGTTCGGTCCCTCTTAAAGGAGGTAAAACCCTACGTCCTACTTGATTGTATTCAATGAGTATAGGGGTTACAAGAGTTGATCTACCTCGAGATCGTAATGGCTAAACCCTAGTTGTCTAGCCTATGAGAATTCTGATAGCCTCTATGGACTAAACCCTCTGGTTTATATACACACTGGAGGGGCCTAGGGTTGTACAAAGTAGGTTTGGAGAGGAAGGGAATAATACATTCGGACACCAAAACTTGTCGTTCAGGCATGCAGGAGTCCTACCCGGACACGGGGGATAATCTTTGGCTCTATCTTCACGGCCCATCAGTCTGGCCCATATCGAATAGGCCGGACACACGAGGACCCCCTTATCCAGGACTCCCTCAGTGGCATTCCACGCCTAGGAAGGCGGCATGACGCATACCACACAGAAGTTGACACACGTGTTCGGCGAAGTGGACCGCGTGCCGCGATGCTAGGGCCCGAAGGGGCGATGCAAGGACAATGCGCAGGTCGGTGTGACGGCAGGAAGACCTCAGGTGGCGGCACGGACTGCATGCCATGCTCGCTATGACCCGATGGGGTGACACAATGGCAACGTGAGGGTCGGTGCAGCCACGGGGACGGCTTGGAGCGGATGGCCTTGGGGCGACGGTGGACCGCAGACCATAGCACTATGACCCGAATGGGTGATGCAGCGGCAGCGCGTGAGTCGGTGCAGCCGCGGGGAGAACCACTGTGCGGCGGCGGGGACCGCGTGCCACACTTGCTATGGCCCGATGGGGCGACGCGGCGACAACACGAGGGTCGGTGTAGCCATGGGGATGGCGTGAAGCGAACGACCTTGGGGTGGCGGTGGGCCACCGGCCGCGGCACTATGGCCCGAAGGGGCGATGCAGCGGCAACGCGTGGATCGATGCAGCCGCGAGGAGAACCACGGGGCGGCGGTGTCGTGGTCGTTGTTCGATCGGTGGAGAGACGCATATACTTGATGACAATCTTCAAAGGTCCTATCAAGTTGGTTGTGACACAGTGAGGCAGATCCGCGTACATGCATTGCGTTGTATGATCATCCATGCAGACAAATCACATGCATGCTTGCTAAGACCAACACGACACATGTATGTGACATGCCCAAGCGGAACCACACCAGCGCAGACCCGCGAGTAGCCAACACCTCAGCTGCGCGGGTGGTCTTGGTCCACATGGCGCCGACCGGCCAACGACGCGAGCGGCTGCGGAAATTTCATTTCTTCATGCTTTGAAAGGTTGGCATTCTAATAACAAGATATATCTTCTTTTCATTAATATAATCATATTTCAGTGTATCATGTGGTTTTTTAAATTGAAACATAGGATCATCTTAGGTGGGAGAGGATCTCACAGAGTTTCAACTAGGTAAACTATGCTTAAGGATGGGTGCTTGTTTAAACAATATCTCGTCTATTTCGTTTGTTTCATTCATATGCATATCATTTTCATGGTCTAGCAAATATTGTTCTAATGGATCAGTAAGAGGTACGGCAATAGAAGATAGACCAATAATTTCATCTTTACTAGATAATTCTTTATCATGTGGTTATTTACTAAAGTTGGAAAAATGGAACTCATGAGATACATCACCAAACATAACTCTGACCTTTTCTTTAACAGAATCAATTTCAGCATTAACAATATTCAAGAAGGGTCTACCAAATATAATTGGACAAAAATTATCTTGCAATGATCCAAGTACTAAGAAATCAGGAGGGTACTTGATCTTACCACACAAGACTTCAACATCTCTAACAATCCCAAGTGATGAAATAGTATCTCTGTTTGCAAGCTTAATAGTGACATCAATATCTTCTATATCAGTAGGTGCAATATCATTCACGACTTCTTGTTATACAGAGAAGGGAATAGCTCTTACACTAGCACCCATATCACATAAACCAGGATATTAATGATCTCCAATTTTAACAAAAACAACAGGCATGCCAACCACAGGTTTATTCTTATCTAACACATCTTGTTCATTTCTGGCAGGTTTAGCAATTCTAGCCGCCTCAGAGCAAAAGTAAATAACATGCCCATCAATATTATCAGCTAATAGATCTTTAGTCATTGCAATATTAGGTTCCACTTTAATTTTTTCAGAAGGTTTTCGTGTTCTAATATTACTCTTGTTAACTACAGTTGTAGCTTTAGCATGTTCCTCAATCCTAACCGGGAAATGAGGTTTCTTAATGTAAGCGGTAGGCACAACTGGATCAACATTATAAATGATTGTTTCATCTTTACCTATAACAGGTTCCTCGAGTTTTTCTTTAATAGGTGGATGAAAATTAAAGCACTTCTCCTTAGGGAGATCAACATAAGCAGAAAATGATTCACAGAAAGTAGCTAATATCTCAGAGTCAAGTCCATATTTTGCACTAAACTTATGAGAAGCATCGGTTTCCATAAAAGATTTAACACAATCAGACTCAAGGTTTATACCTGACTCATTACCTTTGTCAATTACCCAATCTTCATAGTTGCATTTAATTCATTCCAGAAGATCCCACTTGAATTCGATTGTTTTCTTCATAAAGGAACTTGTAGAAGAAGTATCGAGCATTGATTGATCGTTATGAGAAAGCTGAGCATAATTGTTTTGTATAATTATTTCTCTTGAGAACACATGATTGGGGCATGTGTGCATCATATATTTAAGCCTCCCCAAGCTTGAGCGACCCTTTCTCCTTCACGAGGCCAAAATTATATATATATATATATATATATATATATATATATATATATAATTCCGATCATGGTGAACCAAATGCATAGGATAAAACTTCTATTGAAATTCCAGCTTCAACCGGTTCTAGTCCCAAGTTCTGGTATCATCCAATAGCCTATACCATGTCAATTATTTTCCCCCAAAGATAAAGGGAATGCTTTATTCTTAAATTCATCCTCAAATAAACCCGCAAGCTTAAACAATCCAAAAAATTTATCTATATAGATCAAGTGCATATCAGTATGTATTGTTCCATCTCACGCATAAGGACTAGCTAGTAGTTTCTCTAACATACCCGAAGGAATTTCATAATAAATATTTTCAGTAGGTTCAGTAGGTTGAGGGGCAACTCTTATTGCTTATGGTCGAGGTGAACATACCCTAAACAAACCCCTCAAAGGATTATTTTCCATAGTAACACGTGATAATAAATTTCAACATGTAATAAAAAGGTTCCCTTACCAAAGGCGCTTCGCTCCCCAGCAACGGCGCCAGAAAAGGGCCTTGATGACCCACAAGTACAGGGGATCAATTTTAGTCCTTTTGATAAGTAAGAGTGTCGAACCCAACAAGGAGCAGAAGGAAATGACAAGTGGTTTTCGGCAAGGTATTCTCTGCAAGTACTGTAAGTAGCGGTAATAGATAGTTGTGTAGCAAGGTAATTCGTAACAAGTAACAATAGTAATCAAGGTGCAACAAGGTGGCCAATCCTTTTTTATATCAAAGTACAAGCCAGAAAGTTCTCTTATAGTAAGCAAAGCAACCTCGAAGACATGGGAATTCTCATCTAGTCACGTTCATCATGCTTAGTTGATTCGTGTTCGTTACTTTGAAAATTTGATCTGTGGGTGGACCGGTGCTAGGGTGTTGTTCTTACTTGAACAAGCAACCCTCTTATGATTACCCCTTGTCGCAAGCATCCACAAATACGAAAGAAGAATTAAGATAGATCTAACCCTAGCATGAAACATATGAATCCAAATCAACCCCTTATGAAATTACGCATAAACTAGGGCTTAAGCTTCTGTCACTCTCACAATGCACCATCTACTTATTACTTCCCAATGCCTTCCCTTAGGCCAAGTATGGTGAAGTTTCATGTAGTCGATGTTCACATGACACCACTAAAGGAAGAACAAGATACATATCAAAATATCAAACGAATACCAACTTCACATGATTAGACTTCCCCCATGTCCTCAAGAGCAAAAGTAAATACTCACAAATCATATTCATGTTCAAGATCAGAGGTGTATTGAATATGCTTAAGGCTCTGAACATATAATCTTCCACCAAATAAACCAACTAGCATCAACTACAAGATGTAATCAATACTACTAGCAACCCACAGGTACCAATCTGAGGTTTTGGGACAAAATTGAATATAAGAGATGAACTAGGCTTTGAGATGGGATGGTGCTGGTGAAGATGTTGATGAACATTGGTCCTCCCACAATGAGAATATCATTGGTGATGTTGATGGCTTCAACTTCCCCCTCCCGAAGGGAAGTATCCCCGGCGGAATCGCTCCACTGGAGAGCAAAAATTCTCCTGCCTATGTTCCGCCTTGAGATGGTGGCGATTCGTCCCGAAAGGCTTCTTCTAATTTTTTTCTAGGTAAAACAGCATCATATAGGAGAAAATAGGCCCAGAGGCCTGCTGGTGGAGCCACAAGCTCACCAGGCACGCCCCGGGGCGCGCCTCATTAGCTCATGACTTTTTGGTGGCCCCCTCCTGGTATTTCTACCACCAATATTTTTTTATATATTCCAAAATATTTCCTCGAAAATTTTTAGGTCATTTGGAGTTCTAGAGAATATCTATCTCTGTTGTAGCTTTTCCAGGTCTGGAATTCCAGCTGCCGGCACTCTCCCTCTTCATGTGAAACTTCCAAAATAAGAGAGAAAATGCATTATAATTGCATCATAAAGTGAAATAATGACCCAAAACATAATAAATAACAGTAGGAAAACCTGATGCAAAATGGACGTATCAAGTAGTGATAGAGGAATACCCAATCATTTGGGATAACCTACAAAGTAGCACTTATCAAAAAGATTGATGGTGCTCTTTTCATTTAAAAGCCAAAACCTCTAAAGCATCACATTAAAAAGTATGTTGGAAATAATAAATGTCATATTTGATCCCACTATCTCATACTTAGCTTGATTACATCTACTCAAAACATTCTACTCTCAGTAATGTTCTCGGAAGTACATGCTATAAAATTCTTTCCATAGCTCATCAGACATCCGCTAAACTTGTAACTCAAATATTTCTTTCAGCAATCCAATTGTAGAAACATATTTTTTTGTAACAATCAGTTCTACTTCCTTCTGGAAAAACCTTTTGAAACATTTCAAAAGATCTATATTTATGTCTCAGTAAATATAAATATCTACTTGAGTTAACATTGAAGATAGATAAATCCACTGCTTGCAACAACACTTATTGGACTACACACATCAATATGCATGTTCCAATTATTATTTTTGCTCATCTTTATGGCCTATGAACAGTATTTTAGTTTACTTTACTATTTGGATGAAATTTGCAATTGTCAAATGATTCATAATCAGATGACTTCAAAATCCATCACTATGGAATTTCTCCATGCCGATTTCTCCAATGTGACTAAATGCACTGCCACACATATGTGGTATTCTTTTAGTCTTGTGTCATTTAGCATCAATATTATGGATGTTTAGTTTTATTATCAATATTCATAGCATACATCCTATTCATAATAGGAGTATGGCCGTTTGTTCATCATATAGTACAACTATTGTTCTCTCATGAACAACCACCATGCAACTTCTATGTAATGGGCTAGAGTGTACAAAACTCTAAAATGAATTATGAAAATAAATATAAAGGTGATATGTTGATGAAAAGTATCATAACTTTATAAAGTTTTTAGCGCATATTTTAACCTCATTATTTGTTAGTCATTTAGGCCGTTGTAGTTTCTCGCAACGATTCACATCAACACGCAATCGATTCGATATCCTTGTGATCAACTTTTAACCACAATTCTGATGCACTAGTGATAAAAAATTTAATCATAATTCTAAAAAATTACACTAACTTGGCCAATGTTTTCTACATCTAATAACTTGCATGACATTCATACCTGAGCTGGACATTCTAGTGTTCTTTCATTCTGCCTTTTAGTTCTTATAGTTTTACTTCAATATTTCTCCTATTCACAGAAGAAACATCCAACTTAAGAGTGGCGTGAGCCCCAAATTTCCCTAGGCATATAAATCTCATTACATCCTTAAGTTTTTACCATCAATTCATGACTAGCGTTCTTCTGGGTCATATGCATTTTACTTAAACATAGTTTAACGCTTCACTAGAAGTTGCAAACAAAACACTTATTTAGATATCATATATCTTTGTTTGTTTCTGAAAACAATTTTCAATTCTAAGACCATCATATAACTATCCCAAACATTTTGAAGTTCATGTTTCTTGGAAGCAAACAAACCGTAATGTAATTCCAGCCTTTTGGATCGAAGCACGTGTGTCTCGTCATCCATAGCATCAGTAGGAGAGTATTGCAAGCATGCAGTAGGATTAAAATCCTTCTTGACACTCTTAGAGGATGATCCTATCATTAAGTCTACCAATCGTAAAGATTCAACCAGATAAAAATAGCTAATCAATTTCAACATAAAAGGTGGAACCGTGAGGCATAATCCTATAACTATAATGCAAACTGCACATAGACATTGTTCATAATTAATTTGCACTAGTGATTAAACTTAACTAATTCATAATTGTGATCCCACTCAAACCAATATCTCTCACAATTGATTTGAAGTGATTCAAGGCCTTGATCTTATTCACAGCCATTGAAGTGGACATCACTAATGACGTGAATTTTGACCGATAGGAAAACTTTTGCTGATCGTATCTCCATATGACTCTTGTTCATCTTCCGATGCTTTGTGCTCCAAGCTCAAAATGATTATGCCAGAACTTCAAGAAAATCAAGTTCTATCTGCATACATGGACGACTGACCATCCACCCATCTTACACATCACAACCTGTTTGTACTCATGTGGACATGACGCACTCGGGAATGCTACGTGGTATAGACGGTTGCGACACTGGGAAGAGCGCCTTTTAACTTGATATTTACTATGAGAGATCACCCTAATAATTGACTATTGCGCAATAAAAGGGATAAACATATCAAGAAATTCATGAAAGCATGATATGTTATAGCCCTGGGCGCTTGGAAGTCTTCACGGTCTTCTTGAATCTTCAAATGAAATGTCGCCGCGGTGACAGAAATATCATTGACGTGGTAGCAATTTTAGAAATCGCTGCCGTGGCGACTGTTTCAAAACCTTGTCGTGGCACCAATTTTAGAAAACGCTGCCGTGGCACGGAAATTTTCAGCACCTCCTCCGTATGCCTAGTACACCTTCTCCACGCCGGGGTCCTTTGTGTACGCTTGCCACCATCACTTGTAACATGTAGGCTATTGATGACTCACAAGTATATGGGATCAATTGTAGCCTTTTCGATAAGTAAGAGTGTCGAACCCAACGAGGAGCAGAAGGAAATGACAAGTGGTTTTCAGCAAGGTAATGTCTGCAAGTGCTGAAATTGTAAGTAACAGAGTAGTTTGATGGCAAGATAGTTTGTAACGAGCTAGTAACGGTAATAGTAACAAAAGTGCAGCAAGGTAGCCCAATCCTTTTGAGGCAAAGGACATGCCAAAACGGTCTCTTATAATAAGCAAATCGTTCTTGAGGGTACACGGTAATTTCATCTAGTCACTTCCATCATGTTGATTCGATTCGTGTTCGCTACTTTAATAATTTGATATGTGGGTGGACCGGTGCTTAGGTGACGTTCTTACTTGAACAAACCTCCTACTTATGATTAACCCCCTCGCAAGCATCCGCAACTATGAGAAAAGTATTAAGAATAAATTCTATACATAGCATTAAACTTTTGGATCCAATCAGTCCCTTATGGAATAGCGCATAAATTAGGGTTTAAGCTTCTGTCACTTCAACAACCCATCATATAATAACTAATCCACAATGCATTCCCTTAGGCCCAAATATGGTGAAGTTTCATCTAGTCGACATTCACATGATACCACTAAGGGAATCACAACATACATACTATCAAAATATCGAACACATATCAAGTTCACATGATTACTTGCAACATGATTTCTCCTGTGACCTCAAGAACAAAAGTAACTACTCACAAATGACAATCATGCTCAAGATCAGAGGGGTATTAAATAGCATATTGGGTCTGAACATATAATCTTCCACCAAATAAACCATATAGTAATCAACTACGAGATGTAATCAACACTACTAGTCAGCCACAAGCACCAATCTATAGTTCCGGTAACAAGATTGAACACAAGGGATGAACTAGGGTTTGAGATGAGATGGTGTTGTTGAAGATGTTGATGGAGATTTCCCTCCCCAAGATGGGAGAGTTGTTGGTGATGATGATGACAATGATTTCCCCCTTCAGGAGGGAAGTTCGCTCGGCGGAATCGCTCCACCGAAGGGCAAAAGTGCTCCTACCCAAGTTCCGCCTCGAGACGGCGGCGCTCTGTCCCGAAAAGTCCTCTCCTTATTTTTTCTAGGTCAAAATGACTTATATACCAGAAGATGGGCACCAGACGTGGGCTGGGTTGAGCACTACCCACCAGGGCAAGCCTGGGGGCCCGGCGCACCCTAGTGTCTTGTGCTCACCAGGTGGCCCCCCTCCGGTGGTTATTTGCTGCAGTATTTATTATTTATTCCATAAACAATTCTTGTGAAGTTTCAGTTTGTTTGGAATTGTGCAGAATAGGTGGCCTGACGTAGCTTTTCCAGGTCCAGATTTCCAGCTGCCGGAATTCTCCCTCTTTGTGTGAACCTTGCATATTATGAGAGAAAAGGCATTAGAATTACTCCAAAAAGCATGATTATGCATAAAAACATCATAAATAACAGTAGGTAAACATGATGCAAAATGGACGTATCAACTCCCCCAAGCTTAGACCTCGCTTGTCCTCAAGCGAAAACCGAAATCGAAAAACATGTCCACATGCTTAGACAGAGAGGTGTCGATAAAAACAAAATACAGACATAGAAGCATCATGTGCATTATTATAACAGCAACAAACTTAAACATATTTTTTTATCATAGACTTCTCATGAATAAGTAACAATTCATCACACTATCGAAGTATAAAGCATAAACTCTATTGGAAACTAACAAACTATGTTCTCAGTCAACTTTGCAACTACAATTCATCATCTTTTCAGGAAGGGTCACGTATCGGAGCCTGTAGGCAAGTCCACGTACTCAACCATCATATAGTCTTCTATGATTGCTAACACTCACCGCATACACATGAGAAAAATGTTTCAACCAGACGCATAGAAAGAGAGGGGCTTATAGTTTCGCCTCCCAATGTATTCAAGGGTGATGTCAACAATAATAACTCATGCTACCCATATGCAACTAGACATATGTGCCTAGATCTTTCCTCACCACCCTATGCTTGCCAAAGGAGAAAAATAAAAAGGAATAGAGAGAAAAACTTTGACTCTTGCATAAAAGTAAATACATAAAAGTAAAAGATAGGCCGTTCGCAGATGGAGGCAGAGGTTTCCATGCGCTTATTTGTTTGTATGTGCAACCCCTTAGTGCAAAAGAATGTCACGTTATATTGCCCCTTGTGATAGCAACCTTTATTATGCAGTATGTCGCTTTTATTACTTTGCCATCACAAGTTCGTACAACGCTCAATTTTCTCTTACACTAAATGATCTGACACTTTTAGAAGCAATTTTTATTGCCTTTTTGCACCGATGACAACTTACTTGAGGGATCTTGCTCAATCCCTAGGTAGGGATGGTGGACTCTTGAAAATAAGATTTGGGTTTAAGGGTTTTTGGATGCACAAGTAGTATCTCTACTTGGTGCGGAATTTTTGGCAAGCAAAGATAGGGGCAAGCACCACATGTTGAAGGATCTATGACAATATAACTTCTATGTGAATATGAACAAACATAAATCATTACATTGTCTTCCTTTTCCAACGTCAACAATTTTGGCATATAATATTTTGATGGGGGCTCACAATCACAAAAGATTTCCAGGATAGTGTATTTATATGTGAATCTTCTCTTCCCTTATTAATTCTTTCATGAGTTGCATCATTGACCAATGCTATGTTTGTCAATCTCCAATAAATTTTTCTACTTATACTTTTCCTTATGTGGTGTCATCACCTACAATAGGATTAGCATATTATCTTTTTCATTTATTTCCTTCCTTTTTATTGAAACAAGAAAGTAAAGAAAGCAAAAACTCAAACTAAACTTTATTATATATCTCACACATGATTACAAGGAAAAATCACTAAGCAACTCTCGAAAAGAAAGGATCGAACTAAACTTTTATTCATCTAAAGCAAAACATAACTATGGATCGAACTAAAATAAGTAAAGGAGAAAGATAGTGGGGATGATACAATACTGGGGCACCTCCCCCAAGCTTGGCGGAAGCCAAGGGGAGTGCCCATACCTGATACTCAATTTTCTTTTGGTGACGAAGAAGGAGGTGGTGGTGATGAAGTAGAGATCTTGTCCTCGAGTTTCCATGGCCAAGGTCCACCATCATAAGAGGAGGAATGAGTCTCACGGATCCTGCAACTGGTAGCCAAACACATACCTTTAAACCTCGCCTCATATTTAAAGACTTGGTTTTGGAGATCATAGATCTGGCTTTGGAGGAAGTTGATTTGCTCGTTGAGGGTGAAGACGATGTACTTCATGGACTTGCCATCCACCTTGAGATCACGGGTGAGGTCCGTGATCACGAGGTGATTGGCGTTAAGTCCACGCTCCACCATCGCCTTGCACCAGAAGACCTCCCGCTCCATAGCTTCAAGCCTGGCCTCCACGGTTCCCTTCCCCTTGGGACCTTGCACATCGCGGATGTGAAGCACCCCCTCATGCATCTGGATGACCTGAGGGTGCTGCACCACCTCCCGCAAATATGGGTTAATGACGTTCTTGAAGAACTTGTCCTTGGAGGAGCTTGAAGTGGCCATGGTAGATGGGATCTGACAGAAAATAGCAAGCAAAAGAAAACATAAGATTTCTCCATGATACGGTGGTCAATAGGCTCGGGGGGGTATATAAAGATTTTTTATCTTGGGGAACAAGCAAACGGAAGAAAAACAGAGTCCGGAAGGTACCCGAGGTGGGCACAAGCCACCTGGGCGCGCTTGGCTGCCAGGGGCACCCTGGTGTCTTGTGCCCACCAGGGTGACTTTCCCGGTAGTTTCGTATTTTCCTATTTTTTTGTTATTTTCCAAAACTGACAGAAAATATTTTTGCGGATTTTTCGGACTCCGTTTACTTACCGTATCACGTACCTCCTCTTTTTCACGATTCTGGAGTGTTCCGGAAGGTCTCTTTTATGTGTCCTTCCGGTGTCATAGTTTGGATAATATTACTTTCAACATTAATGGGCGTACCTGGGATATAATGTTTTATTCGTTGCCCATTAACAACCTTCAGGTTAGTGCCTTCGGCATTATTTGTTTTGATAGCTCCAGGTCGATAAACCTCCTCGGTAACATAGGGTCCTTTCCATTTGGAGAGGAGTTTTCCTGCAAAGAATCTAAAACGAGTGTCGGGGGAAATCGACACCTATGGGATCACTTGGATCCCTTCTACGGTTGAGGGGCGCGGGGTCGTGCAAAGAGCGGGTCTGACAGGAAGCACACGGATTGTTTACCCAGGTTCGGGCCGCGGAGATGCGTAATACCCTAGTCCTACTTTGGTGGATGTATTGAGTGTTCTTGTGTTCTTGAGCTAGCTATGGGGCGTGATTTTGCCCGAAAGATCCGAATCCTCCTCCTGGTCGCCTCGGGCCTCCATTTATAGGAAAAGGGGTGACCAAAGTGGCACACAGGAGGTGGAAAGGTCTACAGTAGATGAGTCTATCCTCTGGCACCGTCGGACAGACGCATTTAATGCGTTGCCCACGTGCCCCTCTTGCTTTATCGGGGACGGCAAGGAATCACGTCGCAGCTGTCGCCGCCTCGTCTGGTTCCGACGCGCGTCCGAGCTGACGAGGCGTTGCTGCGCCACGTTGGCTGACTGCTGGGCTGGCGTGGTGGTGGAGCCTTCATGAAGATCTGCATGCCACCATGCAGGTGCTTGCTGGGTTGGTGTAGAGGACGCTCGTCGCCACGCAGGTGACTGCCCAGCTGGTTGAGCTAGCAGCTGCATGGGTACGGCGGTGGCGTCTTGGCAGACGTGGGCCTGGCCGCGTCCCCGCTGGTGCCCTCGGTAAGGGTCTTGCCGGGGCCCCGGCAAGGGTCTTGCCGTGGCGTCGTGGTCGTCCCCGGCAAGGATCTTGCCGGGGGTCTCGTGGATCTCCTCGGCTAGGATCCCGCCGAGGGTCGTCATATTATGGTCCTCATCTGATCTTGGGTGTTTATGATCTTGATAAAGATCTGCATGCCATCGCGGAGGTGCCTCCCGAGCCTTGGTTCCAATGTAGTTTTTTGGCGGTGTTTGGAACTCTTGGGCTCAAGGGTGGCTCGCTCTGCTGGCATCGGGCAAGTTGCCCCGGCAAGGCTCTTGCCGGGGCCGCGGAGGTCGCCTCGGCAAGGGTCTTGCCAGGGGAGTCCACCTCGCCCCTTTGCTCTTTGTGTCTCTGGTCTTGGCATTGCCTTGTCTGTCTTGCGCTTTGGTTTCCCTCCGGCTTCCCTCCTCTGCCTTGTCAAGTGTGGCCGCGGGCGCGGCTCTGACTGCCCGTGCACAAGTAAAGGGGTCAAAAGGTGGGCCCCTACTTTTGTACACCGACAGGAGCCCCCGAGCCTGGGCCACACCTAAGCGCGACGCGTTGTTGGGCTAGGCCCAGAACGATGCGCGGGCAGGTGGGGCAGATTTTACCGTGGTAACTTTTCGTCCGCTGCGCTTCCCCACGAACCGCGTTGACCGCGCGACGTGGAGGGTCGTGCGTGATGTGGGGGTCATGCATGGGGCGGTCTCCGCATGCATGCGTCACATCGCAGTTAATGGGAAAAGAGGCGGCCCGCGCCTTCCCCGTAAAAAGGAATGACCGCGGGTGCGCTGCTCATTTACCCCCCTGCGTCTTCCCCAATCTCGCAACCGCCATCTCTTTCTTCCTCCCTCTCAAGCTTTTGCCTTCGCTCATCGACGCCGTGTCTTCATCGCTCTTCCCCCTTCGCCTCTTGCAGCCGCCATGGCACCCAAAACCAGCAAGAGCAAGGGAGTGGCCAAGGACGCCGGGCGACGGAGCCGCCAAAGAGCGAGCTGGCGGTGCGGCGGATGCAGTCCGCCTACTTCCCCACGGCGGTCGACGCGATCCATCTCCGAGACTACTTCAAGCACCTGTGGGGGTGCAAGATGGGGGGGAGACGACGGGGCACCCGGCCACGCGCGTCATCCCTGCCGCTTTCGCCAAAGTCGGCCCGAATCGGTACCCATTCTTCGTCGACTGCTTTTCTTGCGGCCTCTGCCCCCCTTCTCTGATTTCTTTAATGACGTTATGCACACCTATGGCTTCCACCTTCTGGACTTTACCCCAAATGCCGTGGCGTCCATGGATCTTTTTGCGCACCTCTGCGAGGGCTTCGTCGGGGTGCATCCCAACACGGCGCTCTTCCGCCACTACTTCTTCCCTCGGATCCAAAAGGGGGCGCCATTTCCGGTTGTGTCACCTGGATCCCAAGGTCCAAGGGGACATACCCGGAGGGCGCCCAGAAGGAGAGGTGGGAGGAGTGGCGGGGCCGGTGGTGCTGGATTGAGGAGGAGGATCCACCAAACTTCTGCCAGGTTCGCCAGGCACCGTCGGTTCGCAGGAGTGATTGCAGCGATGTTGATGCCGACGATGCAAAGCTCACGGTCGCCACCACCAGGATTCTTCACCTCACCGAGGCCAGGCTCACCCTCGAGATGATCGGGGCGGATTTCATCCGCCGCCGAATCGCCCCGCTGCACAACAAGGGGAGGCTGGCCTGGCTCTTCACGAATGCGCCCGACATCATGAGGCTTCGCCCCGGCCTCGACCACAACCTCACGGTGATGGGGCACGCCCACTTTTGCTAGTGGCTCTTCCAGCTCGACGTGAACCGTGACGGCAAGGTCGAGCGGTCCGGCAAGAACGCGAAGGCTGCCGCGAAGGCCGGCAAGGTCGCCAAGGGGCCCTTGTTTGGGTTGCCGGCGGGGGTGGTCCCGCTGAGCAATAACTCGCACCGAAACAACATCATCACCATGATGACGGAGTTCAACGCGCACGGCCTCGTCCCAAATTGGGCCGAGCCGCCGGAGGATCAAGTGCAGGAGTTCTTTGACTCCTTGGAGGAGAAGTACGTTCGCAACAAGCCGCTGCTCGTCCAGGACACCACCCAGGCGGAGCTGGACTACATCGCCGCCAGGGCGGCGGAGGCGGAGCTCGCCAAGGAGGCCGGTGGCATGGAGGACAAGGCCGCGGCGGCCGCGGAGGAAAAGGAGCTCGCCCAGTGGGCGGAGTCCGCTGGGGAGGCCAGCAGCGCCGGCACTGGGGTCCCTCTCATCGAAGACATGGTCGATGAGTCATCGGAGGAGGAGGCCGAGGCTGTCGATCCCCCGGCCACGGGGAGAGGGCGAGTCCTACGGCGGGCCAGCTCCGGCGAGCCGGTCCAGCTCGGCAGGGCCGTGCAGCCACAATAGACCCAGGAGGGGTCCACGCGCCAGACAAGGGCTACGGCAGCGAGGAAGTTGGTGAGGGCCGCGGTGGCAAAGAAGAAAGCAACTGCCTCTTCTTCGTCCAAGCATGGCCAGACTCCACCTTCTTCCCCTCCTCCGGCAGACGTCGACGCGGGGGTCGTCTTCGACTTCGGGTCGCTCAGCCCAAGGAGGAAGAGGAAGGCAGCAGAAGAGGAGGTGGAGGACGAGTAAGTATCTTGTTCCTTTTTGTCATCTCCGCCTCCTCAGATCATGCCGCTTATGTTGATTTGTTTCCATCTTTGTAGGGATGCGGAGACACTGGCCCAGAGGGTGAAGAGGGCCAGGGCTTTGGCGAGCGGCCAGCCCCCGGCAGGCGCTTCCGGTACACCGCTGGTGGTGTTGAGCAGCCCGGACAGCAGCCCCCGGCACAGCCCCCAGCGTAAGCTCATCACTCACCCCTCGTTAACGTGTGTTGGGGATATGATCCATTGGCGCTGACCTTGTCGTGTTTGTAGGAGGAGGACGGCAGCAGGAGGAGCCGCTGAGGGCTACCCCCAACACGCCGCCCCCATCGACCACGCCGCCCGAGGGGCGTCCCCGGCAAGGGCGCCAAGCGCCGAGCCCATGCACACGAAGGAGGAGGAGGCGAACTCGGGTGCTGGTGGCTTCGCCTCAGCACCAGGTGTTGGCGGGGAGGGGGCCTCTTCTTCCCAGCCCGGCACGGGTAAGTCACTCGCCCTCCGTCCCTGCTCTCTTTCTCTTCTTTCTGAATCTTGGTCTTGGCTTCGCCTCATCCCCTTCTCGATATCCAGATCCTCCCTCGGCGGACCGGAGGACATAGACACCGTCATCGAGGACGTCGCCAAGGATACCGCGGCGGAGGCCGAGAAGATCGCCGCCGAGGAGGCCGCTGAGGACGCCGCCAAGGGGTCTACGGGGGAGCCCGGCAAGGCTGCTGCCGAGGAGGCTGGCAAGGGGCCTGCCGGGGAGCCCGGCAAGGCCGCTACTAAGGAGGAGGTGGTTGGCGACCAACCTTCCTCCTCTGCTGCCTCTGGCTCGGGCAGGTACCTGAGGGTGAGCGACGACCTGTTCGTCCACCTCCCAGGGACGGCGAGCACCGGGGCACCCGTCGAGGGGGAGGTGTTTGATGACGAAGTGCTCGCCGCCGCCGGGCTTGAGGTTGTTGACGAGCCGAGCGCTGGTGGCGGTGGTTCCCAGGAAGAGCGGCTCCTCCAGGCCATGAGCGCCAACTTCCAGAAGCTCCAGGCGCTTCACCGCGCCCGCCTGGACAAGGCCAAGTCCAGGATGGCGGTGGTGGACAAGGCGGAGGTGGACCTCGAGGGGCGCGTCGCCGAGATGTAGGCTTGGTTCTGCCAGGCCCACAAGGACCTGAAGGCCGCCCAGGACGCGCTGGCTGAGCGCAACCTAGAGCTCGTCATGAAGCAGGACGATATCGAGAAGGCCCAGGAACTGGCCGAGCAGCAGGCTTCCCAGGGCGAGGCTGCTCGGCACCAGCAGCAGGCCGCGCTGAACTCCCAGGAGGAGGACCTTGCCGCACGTGGGGATAAGCTCGCCGCAATGCTCCGCGGCAAGGACGAGGAGGTGGAGAAACCCGTCGTGCAACGGACCCAGGGGCTGGAGCAGAGGCACAAGGAGGCACTCAATGCGCAGGCTCTGGTTCACGCCGGCACGGTGAAGGAGCTGGAGGTGGAGCGGGACGGGCTGAAGGACCGGGTCCTGAAGCTGCCCAAGGAGAAGGACACGCTCAATGGTGCCCTAGTGGAGGCGCAGGGCGCAGTCCTCGGCAATGCCGAGGAGCTCTCCAAGGCCAATGACTCCATCAAAGACCTGAAGCTGAAGCTGGAGGGCCTTGAGGAGACGCTCTCGGAGGCCAAGGCCCGGGAGGAGACGCTGGCCAAGGATCTGGAGGCCGAGAAGCAGCAGCGGAAAAACGAAGCCGCCAACCACAAGGATTTTGTGGAGGGCGAGAACCGCTGGATCGGCCACCTCAAAGATGTCGCCGGCAGGATCACCATGCAGTTGGCCGACATGGGGATGCCAAATGTGAGGTACACCCCGGAGCGCAACGCGAGCCCCAACGCCAAGCTGACCCTGTTCTTCGAGGGTGTCCTCGGGGCCCTGGAACAATTCCACTCCAATCGGGCAGCCTCTCTAGCCGACGAGGCCCGGAGGCTTTGCGGGGTGCCATGACCAAGGTCCTCACCAAGGTGGCGCACTAGAACCCCAACCTCAACTTCGACGCCGCGCTGGAGAGCTTGCCGGAGGATGCGGACCTTGCGACGCTCAAGGAGCGTATCAAGCCCATCATCAGCTGCATCGACGGAATCGAGAGGGTGGAGGGCCTGCGCCGGGACTAGGCACCCCGTTTCTCACTGCCACTGCAGGTTCATGACCAAGACAATTTTTATCTTTAGTTAGAACTGCAACAACAATTGATGGAATATAACTCTGCAGCACTCTTGATATTATGCATGTTACTTTCCTGTTCAATCCCCCCTTTGCATGTTCACCCTACGTTAATCGGGTAGGCTTGTCGGCGCGTAAACCCAGGCCACGGCGCCTTGAGGACGGATCCCCAGTGGCCTGTCGGGTGTGCTTGCTACCAGATGAACCACCTTACCGCTCTCAACGCGGCCGCTCAAACTGTCGAGCTTGACTCGAGTCAGAATCGAGAGTGTTGCCAATTGCGGAAGGCTACCCTGGCGCTCTCGACGCGGCCGATGGGCTGTTGAGCGGACACGAAACAGAGCAAGGGCGTTGCCAATAGCGGAAGGGCCCCTTTGCGTGCAGGTTTTCCATACACAGTGCAGGACCTTCGAGGAGAATAACCTTATATATAAAAAGAAATTGTTTAAAGTTTCACACGACTTAGCTTTTCTGTCATTGCACGGGCGTCCATCGCATTTGCAGATGGTGCTGTCAAGCTTGGTCATCTTCTCCCTTGGAACGACGGCCACGATGAAGCTGCTGCTCCAATTAGACCAGATTTCCACGACCGCCACCCCCTACCTGGCGCGCTAAAGATGTCGGGGGAAATCGACACCTATGGGATCACTGGGATCCCTTCTATGGTTGGCGGGCGCGGGGTCGTGCAAAGAGTGGGTCTGACAGGAAGCACATGGATCGTTTACCCAAGTTTGGGCCGCGGAGATGCGTAATATCCTAGTCCTGCTTTGGTGGATGTATTGAGTGTTCTTGTGTTCTTGAGCTAGCTACGGGGCGTGATTTTGCCCGAAAGATCCGAATCCTCCTCCTGGTCGCCTTGGGCCTCCTTTTATAGGAAAACAGGGTTGCCACAATGGCACACAGGAGGTGGAAAGGTCTATAGTAGATGAGTCTATCCTCTGGCACCGTCGGACAAACGCATTTAATGCGCTGCCGACGTGCCCCTCTTACTTTATCGGGGACGGCAAGGAAGCACGTCCCAGCTGTCGCCGCCTCTTCTGGTTCCGACGCGCGTCCGAGCTGACGAGGCATTGCTGCGCCATGTTGGCTGACTGATGGGCTGGCGCGGTGGTGGAGCCTTCATGAAGATCTCCATGCCACCACGCGGGTGCTTGCTGGGTCGGTGTAGAGGCCGCTCGTCTCCATGCAGGTGCTTGCCCAGCTGGTTGAGCTAGCAGCTGCATGGGGACGGCGGTGGCGTCTTGGCAGATGTGGGCCTGGCCGCGGCGTCATGGTTGTGCCCGGCAAGGATCTTGCCGGGGGTCTCGTGGATCTCCTCGGCTAGGATCCCGCTGAGGGTCGTTGTCTTCTGGTCCTCATCTGATCTTGGGTGTTTATGATCTTGACAAAGATCTGCATGCCACCGTGGAGGTGCCTCCCGAGCCTTGGTTCCAATGTAGTTTTTTGGCGGTGTTTGGAACTCCTGGGCTCAAGGGTGGCTCGCTCTGCTGGCATCGGGCAAGTTGCCCCGGCAAGGCTCTTGTCGGGGCCGCGGAGGTCGCCTCGGCAAGGGTCTTGCCGGGGGAATCCACCTCGCCCCTTTGCTCTTTGTGTCATCTGGTCATGGCGTTGCCTTGTCTGTCTTGCGCTTCGGTTTCCCTCCTGCTTCCCTCCTCTGCCTTGTCAAGTGTGGCCGCGGGCGCGGCTCTGACTGCCCGTGCACAAGTAAAGGGGTCAAAAGGTGGGGCCCTACTTTTGTACACCGACAACGAGAGTTGTACAAAAGAACATATTCTCCAACTTTGAACTCACGCTTTTGGATTCTTTTATCATGCCATCTTTTAACTTTTTCTTTAAATAACTTGGCATTTTCATAAGCTTGGGTTCTCCATTCATCTAATGAGCTAATATCAAATAACCTCTTTTCACCAGCAAGTTTGAAATCATAGTTGAGTTCTTTGATTTCCTAATATGCTTTATGTTCTAACTCAAGAGGCAAATGACAAGCTTTTCCATAAATCATTTTATAAGGAGACATACCCATAGGATTTTTATAAGTTGTTCTATAAGCCCAAAGTGCATCATCTAATTTCTTAGACAAATTCTTCCGAGACCTATTGACAGTCTTTTGCAAAATTGATTTTATTTCTCTATTGCTAAGTTCAACTTGAACACTAGACTGAGGATGATAGGGTGATGCAATTCTATGCTTAACATCATACTTGGCAAGCATTTTACGGAAAGCACCATGAATAAAATGTGAACCACCATCAGTCATTAAATATCTAGGGATTCCAAACCTTGGGAAAATAACTTCCTTAAGCATTTTAACAGAGGTGTTGTGATCAGCACTACTAGTTGGAATAGCTTTCACCCACTTAGTAACATAATCAATAGCAACCAAAATATATGTATACCCATTAGAGGAAGGAAAAGGTCCCATGTAATCAAATCCCCAAATATCAAATGGTTCAATAACAAGTGAATAATTCATAGGCATTTCGTGATGCTTACCGATATTACCTATTCTTTGGCATTCATCACTAGATAAGGCGAACTTACGAGCATCCTTGAAAAGAGTAGGCCAATAAAACCCAGACTGCAATACCTTGTGAGCAGTTCTGTCTCCCGCATGATGTCCTCCATAAGCTTCGGAGTGACATTTCCATAGGATTTGTCCTTGTTCATGATCAGGTACACAACGTCTAATTATACCATCTACTCCTTTATAAAGATGTGGGTCATCCCAGAAGTAATGTCTTAAATCATAGAAGAATTTTTTCTTTTGTTGGTATGTAAATCTAGGTGGTAAATATTTAGCAACAATGTAATTTGCATAGTCAGCATACCAGGGAGTGTTATGAGAAATATTTATTGCAGCTAACTGCTCATCAGGAAAACTATCATCAATAGGTAGTGGGTCATCAAGGACATTCTCCAACCTAGACAAGTTATCAGCTACGGGGTTCTCCGCTCCTTTTCTATCAGTGATATGCAAATCAAATTCTTGTAGCAAGACAACCCATCGAATAAGCCTAGGTTTAGCATCCTTCTTTTCCATAAGATATTTTATAGCAGCATGATCGGTGTGAACAATAACTTTAGAATCAACAATGTAAGATCCAAATTTATCACAAGCAAACACCACTGCTAGAAATTCTTTTTCAGTAGTAGCATAATTTCGTTGTGCACTGTCTAGAGTTTTACTAGCATAATGAATAAAATTTAGTTTCTTATCAACTCTTTGTCCTAGAATAGCACCAACAACATAATCACTAGCATCACACATAATTTCAAAAGGCAAGTTCCAATCAGGTGGTTGAACAACAGGTGAAGAAATTAAGGCTTTCTTTAGTGTTTCAAAGGCTTCTAAACAATCATCATAAAAAAGGGAACATCCTTTTGCAAAAGATTTGGTAGAGGCCTAGAAATTTTAGAAAAGTCTTTGATAAATCTCCCATAAAAACCAGCATGACCTAGGAAACTATGAATACCCTTTGATATCTTTAGGACATGGCATTTTCTCAATTGCATCAACCTTAGCTTTATCCACCTCAATACCTCTTTCAGAAATTTTATGGCCCAAAACAATACCTTCATTAACCATAAAGTGGCACTTCTCCCAATTTAAGACAAGATTTGTTTGCTCACATCTCTGCAAAACTCGATCAAGATTGCTTAAACAATCAGTAAAAGACTTCCCATAAACAGAAAAGTCATCCATGAAAACCTCAATAATCTTTTCACAAAAGTCGGAGAATATAGCAATCATACATCTTTGAAAGGTAGCAGGTGCATTACATAAACCAAAAGGCATACGTCTATAAGCATAAGTTCCAAAAGGACAAGTAAAAGTGGTCTTTTCTTGATCAGGTTGAGAAACAGGTATTTGTGAAAAACCAGAATATCCATCAAGGAAGCAAAAATGTGTGTGCTTAGATAATTATTCTAGCATTTGATCAATAAAAGGCAGAGGGTAATTATCTTTTCTAGTAGCTTTGTTTAATTTTCTAAAATCAATTACCATTCTATAGCCTGTAACAATTCTTTGTGGAATAAGTTCATTCTTATCATTAGGAACAACACTAATACCTCCTTTCTTAGGGACACAATGAACAGGACTTACTCATCTACTATCAGCTATAGGATATATTATACCTACTTCCAGAAGTTTTAACATTTCCGTTCTTACCACTTCTTTCATTTTTGGATTCAACCGACGTTGGTGATCAACAACGGGTTTAGCATCAGGTTCCATATTAATCTTGTGCTGACATAGAGTGGGACTAATGCCCCATTAAATCATCAAGAGTATATCCAATAGCAGCTCAGTGCTTCCTTAGAACTTTCAATAATCTTTCTTCTTCATGTTCTAAAAGGTTAACACTAATAATAACAGGACATATCTTCTTCTCATCAAGATGATGAGGACATGACTACCTTGGATACGACCAAAAATATTGCATACATGTATATTTGTGAGGTGTATGGGACATTTGTACAATCCACATATGAAGATAAGGGAAAAAGAGAAGTTTAGATGTTGTTCAAAAAGTCCTCTCACATCACTTTTGGGCCAAAAGAAGATAGAGTCCAAGTCTCTCACGTTCTGGATTCAGATTTGGACTGCATAGACATACCTGATTCAAAACGCCAGGAACTCTTTCATACGGACTCCGAATTGGGTGATTCTTTTTTTGTTGGATTCACCTTCAAATTCGTCCGGAGCATTGAGTTATCGATGAAACAATCTGACGCTTCAGCAGAATCCGAGTCAAACTACAAGTCCAAAGGAGTTGCATCACCTCCACTTGCACCCATGGGCCTTGGACGACCTAGGGTTAGTTTTAGGCTGTCTTGGGACGTCCTCGCACCTCCTTGGCCGCCACCCCTTGCTCCTATATAAGTAGATCCATCTAATAGCTTTTTCTTTGGGTTTTGTTTAGATTAAAAGTTCGCCATAGCTGCAACTTCACGTACTTCGTTTGTGTTCAACGACCAGACAAAGGCGTCACAGAACCCCACCTTCATTAATAAAGCTTTCCAATTATATTCGCAATATCCAGATTGCAATCTCAGTTTCTTGCTTGTTCTTTGTTTGCTCGCAGGAAGCAGACCCTCGTTGTCAGGTTGATCGTGCTCCGGCGTGGTCAATAACCCCTCGGAAGTTGGTTTAGCGATTGCTAAGGCGCGACGTCTCGCACGTTCGTAGTCGGATCGT